>NC_041405.2:128398657-128418657 GCF_900747795.2 Erpetoichthys calabaricus
AGGGACCAGGACGACTGATCCGTGTAAAGGAAAGAATGAATGGGGCCATATATCGTCAGATTTTGTGTGAAAACCTCCTTCCACTAGCAAGGGCATTGAAGATGAAACGTGGCTGGGTCTTTCAGCATGACAATGATCCCAAACACACTGCCAGGGTATTGAAGGAATGGCTTCGTAAGAAGCATTTCACGGTCCTGGAGTGGCCTAGCCAGTCTCCAGATCTCAACCCCATAGAAAATCTTTGGAGGGAGTTGAAAGTCCGTGTTGCCCAGCGACAGCCCCAAAACATTACTGCTCTAGAGGAGATCTGCATGGAGTAATGGGCCAAAAATACCAGCAACAGAGTGTGAAAACCTTGTGAAGACTTACAGAAAACGTTTGACCTCTGTCATTGCCAACAAAGGGTATATAACAAAGTATTGAGATGAACTTTTGTTATTGACCAAATACTTTTTTTCCACCATAATTTGCAAATAAATTCTTCAAAAATCAGACAATGTGATTTTCTGGATTTTTTTTTCTCATTTTGTCTCTCATAGTTGAGGTATACCTATGATGAAAATTACAGGCCTCTCTCATCTTTTTAAGTGGGAGAACTTACACAATTGGTGGCTGACTAAATACTTTTTTGCCCCACTGTATGTATATATATATATATATATATATATATATATATATATATATATATATATATATATATATATATATATATATATATATATACAGTGGTGTGAAAAACTATTTGCCCCCTTCCTGATTTCTTATTCTTTTGCATGTTTGTCACACAAAATGTTTCTGATCATCAAACACATTTAACCATTAGTCAAATATAACACAAGTAAACACAAAATGCAGTTTTTAAATGATGGTGTTTATTATTTAGGGAGAAAAAAAATCCAAACCTACATGGCCCTGTGTGAAAAAGTAATTGCCCCCTTGTTAAAAAATAACCTAACTGTGGTGTATCACACCTGAGTTCAATTTCCGTAGCCACCCCCAGGCCTGATTACTGCCACACCTGTTTCAATCAAGAAATCACTTAAATAGGAGCTGCCTGACACAGAGAAATAGACCAAAAGCACCTCAAAAGCTAGACATCATGCCAAGATCCAAAGAAATTCAGGAACAAATGAGAACAGAAGTAATTGAGATCTATCAGTCTGGTAAAGGTTATAAAGCCATTTCTAAAGCTTTGGGACTCCAGCGAACCACAGTGAGAGCCATTATCCACAAATGGCAAAAACATGGAACAGTGGTGAACCTTCCCAGGAGTGGCCGGCCGACCAAAATTACCCCAAGAGCGCAGAGACGACTCATCCGAGAGGTCACAAAAGACCCCAGGACAACGTCTAAAGAACTGCAGGCCTCACTTGCCTCAATTAAGGTCAGTGTTCACGACTCCACCATAAGAAAGAGACTGGGCAAAAACGGCCTGCATGGCAGATTTCCAAGACGCAAACCACTGTTAAGCAAAAAGAACATTAGGGCTCGTCTCAATTTTGCTAAGAAACATCTCAATGATTGCCAAGACTTTTGGGAAAATACCTTGTGGACTGATGAGACAAAAGTTGAACTTTTTGGAAGGCAAATGTCCCGTTACATCTGGCGTAAAAGGAACACAGCATTTCAGAAAAAGAACATCATACCAACAGTAAAATATGGTGGTGGTAGTGTGATGGTCTGGGGTTGTTTTGCTGCTTCAGGACCTGGAAGGCTTGCTGTGATAGATGGAACCATGAATTCTACTGTCTACCAAAAAATCCTGAAGGAGAATGTCCGGCCATCTGTTCGTCAACTCAAGCTGAAGCGATCTTGGGTGCTGCAACAGGACAATGACCCAAAACACACCAGCAAATCCACCTCTGAATGGCTGAAGAAAAACAAAATGAAGACTTTGGAGTTGCCTAGTCAAAGTCCTGACCTGAATCCAATTGAGATGCTATGGCATGACCTTAAAAAGGCGGTTCATGCTACAAAACCCTCAAATAAAGCTGAATTACAACAATTTTGCAAAGATGAGTGGGCCAAAATTCCTCCAGAGCGCTGTAACAGACTCATTGCAAGTTATCGCAAACGCTTGATTGCAGTTATTGCTGCTAAGGGTGGCCCAACCAGTTATTAGGTTCAGGGGGCAATTACTTTTTCACACAGGGCCATGTAGGTTTGGATTTTTTTTTCTCCCTAAATAATAAAAACCACCATTTACAAACTGCATTTTGTGTTTACTTGTGTTATATTTAACTAATGGTTAAATGTGTTTGATGATCAGAAACATTTTGTGTGACAAACATGCAAAAGAATAAGAAATCAGGAAGGGGGCAAATAGTTTTTCACACCACTGTATATATATATATATATATATATATATACACACACACACATACATACACACACACACACACACACACACATATACATACATACATAAACATACAGTACATATAGTATATACATACATACACAGTATATACTTATTACAAATTGAACAGAGAATATAACTGGTACAGGCCACAAGAGGCTATGTTAACACAAAATGAAAAACGCAATTTATGTCAATTGTCCAAAAAAGTAAAGACAGATATTCATAAATTCACAAACTACTTGCACAGTGCAGGATTCAATTTAAGAGAGGACATCACAGAGCAAACAGGCGCGCACATTCACACATACTATGAAAAAATTTGGAGAGGCAAATTAACAACATGCACATCATGAGGCATACATGGAATGTGTAAAACAAATCTGTGTACATAGGGGAAAACCACAAAGGCTTAGGGAGAACTTGCAAACTACAAACAGATTATGAAGTGGTATGAGGCTGGAATCCAAGATGCTGGATCCATGAGGCACCAGCACTAAAGCACTTCAGTATAATGACTCATTTTTATTAAGTAACATTTCAGATTGTATACAGACAAGCAGTTCTACATGTGTATATGCCTTAATGCTCTAAAAGCAGTTTCTTTCATTGTTACAAACCTGGAACCACTATGTGAGGCAAGCTATCCTTTATTGCAGGGGTAGTACTCACCGAATTGATGTCAATCCCCATGGATGTTTGTGTTGGATTACCCGGGGGTGATTGTGGGATGGAGGAGGAAGGTGTAGAGACAGTGAGGGGTGGGAGTTGTACCAGTCTCTGCTGCGGCAAGCCACTAACTGTCTGCGTCTGTGAAGTGGACTGAGCAAAGAAGGGGTAGGCTGTGAGCTGTTGCTCCAAAGTTATGGCATCTATTCCAACAGCCTGAAGAAAGTGACAGGAAGAAAACAATGGCCATTGTTAACTTAGGGAGAGAGAGGGAAAACGAGAGCACAATGCAACATAACTAATACTCCTTGCACAATTATTGACTTACTCCAGGGAACAGAGAATTGGACCTTCTTATATATAAATAATACAGTATATCAGTCATAATACAGTGTTTACATATGCCCCTCTAGGGAAACTATTGTACAGCTTTGTAATACAAATTTCACAATGATTATCAGGTTGACCTTGAAGAAGAAAACAGCATAATGTCAAGTAAAAAGAGAATATACAGTAGCTAGCAAAAACCATACAGTTAATTAGACTGTGAATAGTATTCAGAAGAGCCCAATCTGTTACTGCACGACATTCATGTGCATTAAAATTAAAATCTTTTGTTTATTTCAATGTGCAAACACAGAAGGCCAGTTTATTGAATTTTGATGAGTACATTATTGTTTAGTAAGTGACAGCAATTCATAATATATGAAGAAACATGGAATGTTTTCCACTATTTGTTTACTATGCACCTGCTGTTGAAACACAACACTGTGTATTACAAATATGTTAAAAATCCTCATTTTAGAACAGTGTTTTAAACTATGAGCCGCAAGAGATCTATAATTGGGTTGCACCAAGTTGTGAATTACAATCGAAGTGAAAGAGAAAGGGTTATGAAGGTTTTCTTGAAGCTTTGTGATGGGGTGCCACTTGCATGACTGAAAGGGGTATTGTTCAAGAGAAACCAAGATGGCATTCGGTAGTGATTCTCTGAGGAATCCAAGAAGAATGACATATGGCGGCAATTCTCCAAATGTGAAATGGACAATGTTCGGCGGAACTGCATTATGATCAGCAAATATTCTGCACCGATTATGAGTTGCAACAACATGCAATTGTCAGAACTGGGTTGTACAAAAAAAAACAAAAAAAAAAAAACAAAAAACTTTGAGAACTACAGATTTAGAATATAAAATATTTAATTAGGCATTCTTATTATATATACTGTATATATTATTATCCATTAATTTTCTGAAATTAAACTTACCACATTATTACTTTTAGGACTGTGTCACATTACTTGACTTTTCCAGTGGCTTTCAGCTGCAGACCTCATTTACATCATTTTAGTGAGTCATAGGTGGAAATAACACACTCTCATGACCGACAGTCGTGTACTGTAACATACCCAGTGGCACAGTCCAATTAGTCTGCAGGTTCTGTGTGCATAACAGCCAACAATGTAGAAACGAAAAATAAAGAAAGCAAGTGTTTCAAACCTGACAAATAGAAGAGATGCTTGTCTATCTAATGTCTCATGTTTTATATACCATGACAAAATGGAAAAATTAAAGGGCCAAGACTGCAGCTAAACTTGCTTTACTTATAAACCTTTTGTACAGGATTGTCTTCTTCAGGCAACACATTATTGGGTGTCAAAAAAGGGGTAACCACTTAATTCTTACGAAGTGTGAAACTGTGCTGGAAAGTCGATATATAATAATGTAATCTGATATGCCCTGCAATTTCTTATTGCAGAATCTGACATACTTGGGAAATGAGATCACCAACAGAAATAGTCATGTTTAATGTACCCTCTGTCAAGAAGTCATGTAATGTGACATATCTTTTATTGGGCACCCACTAGCCCTTTGTTATAAGAACGGACAACAAGCAGTGAATGACTGATAACAATCAGAGAAGCTGTCAGAATTAGCAGGTAAAATGCAGCACGTAAACCTCAAGATTGCAAGCTCCAGTCTCTCACTCACTAGTCAACCCTAAACCACACATTTAAGCTGCCTAATCCCCAAATTAAAAACATATTTTAAAAAACGTGCATGTTGCTTTGGGTTAGGGTTTTTGCCAAATAAATAATTTAATCGGTGAAAAAGCAAGCTTCAGGAACAGATCTTTATTAGGATTAGACAGGTTCAATTCAAAGATTCTATCTATGTGTACCACAAGCAGATAAGAGTTTTAGCAAATAAATTTAGCAAAGTAATTCAGTGATACCATGAAAAATAACAAAGACAGTTTACAATCCAGTAATATATTTCCACTCTTTGGATGTTTCATTGTTGCTTCAACATATCCCTGAAATATAAATTAAAGCACTAATTATATGTCTGGAAATGAAAGCCCTCATTACTATGTAATGTCACTAAGTTAACAACACTTAATAACAACTCTGGATAGCTACCATATAAACAGACTTTCTAATTGAATACATTGCAATTTACCATTTAATTTAAGCATGTATTTAAAAAAAAAGAAGAAAAAAAAGATAATTAAATAGAGAAGGAATACAGAATATGAAACCATGTATCACTCAAATTATAAACAAATTATATACAGGATTCCACAAAGTGTGGAAAACAGAGTATATTGTATATGAACTGAAAAACAAGGAAGATAGTTCAACAAAGAAAAATTTTGTATTTTATTTGATAAACATGTTAAAAATTTGAAAATACGTCAAATTTTTATACTTACCTTTACTCATGCCTAACAAAAACACAGCAAAACCTTATCTTACATAAATTAAACTTTAAAGTCATTGTTATCTTGTTGATGAAAATTAAAATGAAATATGTAATTAATGAAAAAATAACTAAAATAATGTAAAATATCTGAAAACTAGAACTAAAAAAATGAAAAAATAAAACTGAAAACAAAATTAGTTTTTGCAATTTTCATATTTTAATTTTGATTTTTACCACACTACTCTGTGCATAATGTATCCCAGCCACAGGAGATGCACAAACCAGTCTGTTTCTTCATGCTGGTCCCAAGCCCGGATAAAATGGGGAGGGTTAAGTCAGGAAGGGCATCTGGTGTAAAATTTTGTCAGATCAATATGAGGACAACAATACAAATTTCCATACCGGATTGGTTGAGGCCCAGGTTAACAACAGCTGCCATCAGTACTGTTAGCCAACAGGGTGCTAGCGGAAAATGGGCTATTGATTTCCGAAGGAGAAGAGGGGGAAGGTGTGTCCAGATGCAGGAGGAGAGCAGGAAGGTAAACAGAGTGGAACTGAGAGTAGAGCCTTTGAATGTTGGCAGTACAAATGGTTAGGGAAGAGAGTGAGCTGATGTGATGGAAAGAAGGATGATATATTGTGCGTGCAAGAGACTAAATGGAACGGAAGTGAGGCCATATGGATCGGTGGTGGGTTCAAATTGTTCCATCATGGTGAGAATGGGAGGAGAAATGAGGTAGGGGTTCCTGAAGGAACAATATGTCAAGAGTGTTCTGGAGGTGACAAGAGCGTCATAGAGAGTGATGATTATGAAGCTGGAAACTGAAGGTGCGATGATGAATGTTGTTAGTGCATATGCCCCACAAGATGTGTGTGCGATGGACGAGAAAAAAAGATTTCTGGAGTGAGTTGGATAAAGTGGTGGAGAGTGTACCCAAGGGAGAGAGAATGGTGATTGCAGCAGATTTCAATGGACATGTTGGTGAAGGGAACAGGGAGGATGAATAGGTGATAGGTAGGTTTGGCGTCAAGAAGAGGAATGCAGAAGGTCAGATGGTAGTGGATTTTGCAAAAAGGATGGGCATGGCTGTGGTGAATACATATTTTAGGAAGAGGGAGGAACAAAGGGTGACATACAAGAGTGGAGGAGGTTGCACACAGGTAGATTATATCCTATTCAGGAGGGTCAGTCTAAAGGAGATTGTAGACTGCAAAGAGGTGGCAGGGGAAAGCATAGTTATGCAACAAAGAATGGTAGTCTGTAGGATGACGCTGGAAATCAAGAAGAGTGGGAGAGTAAAGGCAGAACTAAGGATCAAATGGTGGAAGTTGAAAAAGGAAGACTGCAAGGTTGAGTTCAGGGAGGAGGTAAGACAGTCACTGGGTAGCAGAGAGTTACCAGACAGCTGGGAAACTACAGCAGAAGTTGTAAGGGTGACAGCAAGAAGGGTGCTTGGTGTGACATCTAGACAGAGGAAGGAGAAAAAGGAAACCTGGTGGTGGAATAGAGAAGTACAGGAGAGTATACAGAAGAATAGGTTGGCGAAGAAGACGTGGGATAGTCAGAGAGATGGAGAAAGTAGACAGGAGTACAAGGAGATAAGGCATAAGGTGAAGAGAGAGGTGGCGAAGGCTAAAGAAAAGGCATATGATGAGCTGTATGAGAGGCTGGACACTAAGGAGGGACAAAATGACCTGTACCAACTGGCTATACAGAGGGACCGAGATGGGAAAGATGTGCAGCAGGTTAGGGTGATAAAGGATAAAGATGGAAATGTATTCACAAGCGAGGACAATGTGTTGAGCAGATGGAAAGACTACTTTGAGATGCTGATGAATGAAGAGAAAGAGATATAGAGAGAAGGATGGATGATGGGGAAATTGTGAATCAGGAAGTGAAATGGATTAGCAAGGAGGAAGTAAACAGCTATGAACAGGAGGAAGAATGGGAAGGCTGTTGGTCCAGATGACATACCTGTGGAAGCAAGGAGGTGTTCAGGGGAGATGGCAGTGGAACTTTTCTCCAGGTTGCTTAATGTAATCTTGGAAAGTGAGAGGATGCCAGAGCAGTAGAGAAATGTACTGGTACCGATTTTTAAGAATAAGGGTGATGTATAGAGTTGTAGTAACTACAGAGGGATAAAATTGATCAGCCATAGCACGAAATTATAGGAAAGAGCAGTGGAAGCTAGGTTAAGAAGGGAGGCAATGAGTAGTGAGCAGAAGTATGGTTTCATGCCAGGAAAGAGCACTACAGATGCAATGTTTGCTCTGGGGGTGTTGATGGAGAAGAACATAGAAGAAAACGAGGACCTGCATTGTGCCTTTGTGGACTTGGAGAAAGCATATGGCAGGATGCCTAGAGTGGGGGGGTTGTGGTATTGAATGAGGAAGTTGGGAGTGGGAGAGAAGTATGTAAGAGTTGTACAGGATGTACAAAGGAAACATGACAGCGGTGAGGTCTGCAGTTGGGGTGATGGATGCATTCAAGGGGAAGGTGGGATTACATCAGGGATCAGCTCTGAGCCCATCTTATTTGCAATAGTGATGGACAGGTTGACAGATGAGATTAGACAGAAGTCCCCGTGGAATATGATGTTTGCTGATGACACTGTGATCTGTAGTGAGAGTAGGGAGCAGGCTGAGGAGACCCTGGAGAGGTGAACATATACTCTAGAGAGGAGAGGAATGAAGGTCAGTAGGAACAAGACAGAATACATGTCTGTAAATGAGAGGGAGGTCAGAGGAGTGGTGAGGAGGCAGGGAGCACAGTTGGCGATGGTGGATGAGTTTGAATACCTGAAGAAGAGAGTGCAGGCAGGGTGGAGTGGATGGAGATGAGTGTCCGGAGTGATTTGTGACAGACGGGTATCACCAAGAGTGAAAGGGAAGGTCTACAGAACAGTAGTGAGACCAGCTATGTTATATGGGTGGAGATGGTGGCACTGACCAAAAAACAGGAGACAGAGCTACCAGAGTTAAAGATGTTATGATTTGCATTGGGTGTGAGAAGGGTGGACAATGAGTACATTAAAGGGTCAGATCAGTTTGGATGGTTTGGAGACAAAGTCAGAGAGGCGAGATTGTATTGGTTTGGACATGTGCAGAGGAGAGATACTGGGTATTTTGTGAAAAGGATTGTAAGGATGGAGCTGCCAGGTAAGAGGAAAAGAGGAAGGCCTAAGAGGAGATTTATGGATGTTGTGAGACAAGACATACAGGTGTGAGTGTAACAGAGCAAGATGCAAAGGACAGGAGAATATGGAAAAAAATGATCCACAGTGGTGACCCCTAATGGGAGCAGCCGAAAGAAGAAGTCTTTGTGCTTAATGTGCATGTGTGCAGATGTTGATATACTTAATACTGGTAAGCCATAATATTAGCTTAGAGAACAACATTGATCCATACACATGTGCTAATATCCCTCGTTGACTGCTTTGGAATCTCACCAGCAGCAGCTGTATTCTGTGGATTTAATTGGCCATAACTGATCGTCAGTCACAGATGTCCTACTAGTTCTCAGTGAATAGTAGAGTTCAGCACACTTCAAGAAAAAGGCACTTAAAACATGGCAAATATTTCATTTAGAAAATACAGCTAAAGATTTTGAAAATAAAAGCCATGGAGGATTTGTAAAGCCAGAAATATCCACTACGTGTATAAATAATTGTTTATCCAATACCATTGCTATTTGCAACAAGAAAAATGTAAAGTTTTAAAGTCTGATTATTGGTATAGTAAAAATATGCATATGCCATTGGAACCAAGTTACCTGAACTATTCTATAACATTTCAGTAATTATTTACTGCTCTGATGCTGATCTTTCTGATCATTTAATAGGTCATTATGATAGCAATCGACGAGAAGAATTCAAAATTAATTGCAGAATTACAGTATGAGGGTTTCTCTAGAGTACCTCTTTCTCTTGCATGATTTGGCTCAAAAACTAATCAGCACATTGTCACCTTATAGTTTCAGATTTGGTATTTTCCCATCCAGCTAGTTTTAGCAGAAGATTATCCTCAAGAGACTGTAACACACAGACAGACACATAGACAGACACACACACATCATCGAGATATCAATGTTTTCAGTATCAGGGGACCTTAAAACACTGAGATATCCGTTGAAAACCAGAGATTGAATTTTTTGACGAATCTAAAGCTTTGACGACAGGTTATGGTGGGGGAGGGTGAAAGTAAAAATACACTTCCAGAGCTTGGAAATGGGGAGATGATATATAGTCAGTATCAAGAAATATCAAAAATAAATATAAAGTAAGAGTATATATGTGTGGTGAACTTACTTTTCCCAAAGGGAATCACAAAAATAACACTGAAAGCATTTTTGAAATAAAATAACTATTTGCTTAAAGTTATTGCAGGTCAAAGTAACAAGTGACATCAGTGCATGCTACCTATTTGATTCTTGATTATGCTGAAAGCCTTGAAGTGCGGCATTAGAGTGAGAAAAATTAGTTCTATCAAAATAAAATTGCATTTATAAGGTTGGCAAGTACATGCAACACGAATGAAATATAATCTGACAAATATAAAAACATTGTACTTATAGAATTGCAAAACAGTGTTCATATAGACATTTTGGTGAATAAAACAAAACCAATAAAATGTGACAAAAACTAAAAGTTAACTTCTGAAAATCTTAAAGTAAATGAAAACTAAAACCAGAAAATGATGAAAAACTGAAACTAAATAAAAATGAAATAACATCAAAGGCTAAATAAAAACTGCAGTTCAACAGAGAGCGAGAAGTATATCATTGACTCATTTCTTGAGAAGGAGTGAGACGTGAACTTACTGTACTCTCTTCTCTATCTTACAGCAATATATACAAATGTAAAAATCTCACTTGGATGACAGTACATTTTGTTATAACTCTACTGATACTGTAAACATGCAAGGTATAATGTCTGTCTCTGCTGTAGCCTTATACATACAGCCAGAGTTACCTGCAAATAGTTTTATTTATATAGGTACACTGTACCTAAAACTATGGATGAATATTTGCATTTGAAGCTGCTGATGTAAAAAGATAGACTGCTTATTATTGGGTATAGGCAAAACTAAGTCTGTTGTACTTTATGTGCATTATTTAGGTGTCTGCATACATTTCCCAATAAATGATTTTCCACTATACACTATGCCCAAGAACATATCCTTCATGTAAGAAGAGGTTTTATTGTATTACATTTTGTAATGTATCCAGGCATTGCTATGTATTTGTAGTACCCAGTATATAAAATAAGCTCTGTATGCTACCTGGCTAATAAGAAAAGCGCTCTCATAACCCCAAAGCTCTCTTCGAATGAATCAGCCCTTTCCATTCCAGGCTTTGTAAAAATCTCCATGAGGGTGGGGAGAAGAATGTGGTTTATTTTACTTCCAGATCAACTCTATTACCTGAGGGATGGTAATGGGTGGTGATAAGGTAGGCGAAAGCTGCTGAGACTGTTGCCTCCTAGAGTCTGAATTCAAGGGTAGTGGGCCAACTGCTGAATCTCGATGCTGAGCTGTTCCACTAAGTGATCCCTGCGTTGTCGTAGACCCTGAGAAGAAGTGAAGTATTACAGTAATCAATTCCCAGAAACTTTCCAGGGAGATCAGAATAAATGGTATGAAAAAACATAACCTAGTAAGGAGGGAAGGGGTGGGGGTTATGAAACCAGCTGCACAAAACAATTATTTTCCCTTACCCTGACTGCCTGCGCTGATTCCCAAGTGAGTAAGGTTTGCTGCAAGATTACCAGTGCTGCTGGAGGTGCTCAGTGTTGGGAAAGAGGAATCGTCAGGGTCTAATGGTGTGGGAAGTGGAGGTGGGAAATGGATGTTGGTCAGGTCTGGCAAGGAACCTCCAGTGTTGTGGGTGGCTGGAATCAGAGATGTGGTTGTTTCCTGATCAGGTGATGGAAAAATACTATATTTGGGGAAAGAAAAAAAGAACAAAAATAAACACATTACTCTGTTATATGTTCATTTAGGCTAAGCTGATTAATTAAGTCCTGTAGATAGGCAAGTTTCTTCTATTTAAGTACAGGTAAAATTCAGTTACAACGAAGTGCCCATTGTAATGAAAAATTCGTAGTAATGAGATTCTGTATTTGTCGCTATAGTGCTTTCTTTAACTTGCATCCAGGCATCTGCAATTATTTCAATAACTTCTTTCACGTTAATTTTCATCTCCTCCTGTGTACAAGTTATGCTGATGAGAATTTTTCTCAGCATTTCCTTGCGATAATATACTTTCAAGGTCCGAATGATGCCCAAATCCAATGAATGAAGCACTGCCATGCATTTGGGTGGGAGGAACTCAATGCGAACATTATCTAAATGTGGAAGAATGTGGTGGGCAGCACAGTTATCAATCAGAAGCAGAATCTTCCTTTTGTTCTTCTTCATATTGTGAGGTTTCTGAATTGTTTTGGGAGCCCCTGAAGTGCATCTCGAAGTGCGATTACCCAGTCTGTGGAGGACGGCTTGCCGATCAAGATCACGCTATAAGCACCTGTCGCCGATGGGTGATGAAAGGAACATTATAAATGCAGGGAACAGTATAACTTGGCCCCGACTCTGCCTGTTTGCTCTGCCTGTATATAGGAGAGTGGTAGCTCCCGCTACAATAAATAAGCGTGCTGTTTCTGTTTCAAGTTGAATAAGCTGGTTTTGCAAAAGTATTGAGACTCAGCCTTGTGTTTTGAGGTGCAAGACAGTGATGCACGCCTCACAATATCCTAGTCAAGTTGATGCAGCCAGGTTCCCAAAATGTCTTGAGTCATCCAAGCTCACTGGTTTGCTTTATATTCACTGGGAAGGAATGTAATCCACTTAAAACACAGAGGATTGGTCGACTTGCCAATGATGAGAGGAAAACTTTGGGGTTGCAACTTGAATTGCAGCAAAGTAGAGCTGTCAACCTTTATTTAATTTTTTTTTCTCCTTGGCACAGATCACCTTTGAGTGCTAAAGTGTGATGTGGTAGCAGCTGGTAGAAGATGCCAGTCTCATCAGCACTGTAGATGTTTTCAGGCTCATAAGCTGAAATGATTTTCCTGATTTCACCTGCATGCCATTCATTTGCTTTTTTTCAATTGGAACTGCAGATTTTTCTCCACAGATTGCTTTGGCTGCAATTCCAAAACGATCTGGAAAGTGAATTTGCCCACCCCAGCTGGCAGTAAAATCTTGACAGTGACTTTGCTTTTTCTTCAACGAGCGGCCCACTAATAGGAATGTTTCTTAAACGAGCATCACTGAACCACATAAAAACTGCTTTCTCGACATTTTCAAATGCAGCAGTTCACATATGTTTGCACTGAGGCTCAAGGTTTGCAATCTGAGATTTTTCACGAAAGTTGATAGTGTCACTGGCAAAATTCCGAAATCACTGCCAACGTCTTTTTTTTCTTTTTGCAGGAATCGAGAGCTGCAAAAATTTCAAGTTTGTTTTTTTTTTTTTTTTAATGAGAACTGTTGTCGTTTTTTCATGTCTGCCATTTCTATAGGAGGGTGACAATGAGTTAAATTCCAATGGATGTTTTTCAAATGTTGATGCGGATTAAGCAAAATGTATCACTAAAAAAATAGAAAACAAACACAGCAAAAAAAAACAGTACGGGGAATGAGAAACATTTACAGAGTTCGGGGATCGTTGTGCACAACTGAGCTGCAATCACAGAACTAACTGCTCTGTGAATGATTCATTCAGACATCTCAAGGTCTTTTGGGCACTTCATTGTAATGAATGTATCTGCGGAGTATATTTCGTAGTAACAAGATTTTTATAGACTCTGACTTATGGGGGAAACTGCTGGGACCGTAAAAATAATTTGTTGTAATGAAAAGTTTGTTGTAACAATATTCGTTATAACGGAATTTTACCTGTATTTTTATTTATCTATTTTGTATTTTTGGAATGTATAAAGGAAAAAAAGACAAAAATACCTTTAAAATAATACAAAGGTATTCTTTATAAAATAAAACATGGGGCTAAACATGACACATCCAGCCATTAATTCACTGTGACCTCACTATATTGATTAATGGGACTCAAGAAACACCTGCATATCCCTGCAGCATTAAGCAGAAAGCTGAATTCAAAGTAATCAAGCTTTGTTATATGGTATGTTTCTATATTAAACACAATCCCAAAGTATGGGTTCACCACTAACAAGCCAATGTTTGTAGTTTTGTTACTACAGATTTAAATTGCAGGGAGGAATATATTCTCTGTTCTTTAATTGCACTGTCTTCAAACTACTCTGAGTATTTGACCTTTACAAAAAAGATGGGCGTGGTGCTTGAAAAGGTACCACCTACCCAGTCCTGCTGGGAAACTTTAGCAATCTGGTGAGGAAAGACAAACTAACAGTTATGATAAGTAAGAATGCACTGATAGCTCTGAGTTATCAGCTGTTAAAAGATTTACTTTCTAATAAAGAAGTGTTGATAACAAACTTTATTTACAACACCAAGTTGCTCTTGACGGTAAGGCTATAAGTACTATGTGGCTGCCAATTTGCCATTGCATCCCAAAATCCAAAATCAAAGAGATGCAGTGTTGTTTCAACCAGGTTTTATTTACACGACACAGGGACATCTGCATTTTTCTCTTATTTATAGCTTCGGTCCGATATTGCTGAAAATCTGCTTCTCCATTTTCTTAACATTGCTCTGAATGTGACAGTGAAACAAGACAGGCACATACAAAGCTGAACCTGTATGCAGACACAATTCATTCAAGTACATTCTGATTCTTACTGCAAATGCATGAAGTAAAATACACACACAGGAAAGAGTCATGTTTTGGATTTTAGGTGTTATTACCTTATAAAAACAATGCAAACAAGTACCGTCTGCTATTAAATCGTAAACCATAGGATTTAATAAATCGATCAATAAAAAATCGATAAAACGATTTTGGTTTTTGATCAGGGGGGAAAAAAACTTGATGATAACGATGATAAACGATGGCTATACAAAATTGGTAAAACTTGTTTTTCCCACAATAACTAAAAAAAAAAAAAAAAAAAAGTGGTGTGACAGATGATGCCTGGGGCCTATTATAAGCACCATGTAGGATTTGCGAATAGCCAGCAGAAGAGATAATCACGATGCACTTTGCAAATGAGCCCATGAGGAAGCTATGTTGTAAATATCAGCAACGTGGTCGGGTGTTTGGGAATTATGTTTTGCAACGAGGACATCCTGGTAAGTAAAGCTGAGGAAGAAAATCTGTTAACGGCTCAGTAAGAGCCATCAAAAGTTTAGAAGTGGCTTGGCTACCTCAAATCATACCAAATACAAATAAAGGCCAGTATGCAAGATATGCTGCTGACATGTCCCAACAAAGACTAATGAATCAAACCTATTCCACCACCTTAAAAAAATACCATCCAGTTGAATATATTGAATGTCTAAAAGAAACCTTGAGTAATGTGGCTAGCAAGCTTTTGAGTAGTGGTGCTGTTCCTAAACAGCAATCGATTGTGTTGTCATTTTCTGCTATGACTCCATATAGTAGAAAATCAAAAAGGCATCAGGACATCACAAACACGGTGTCTAGCTTCACGGAGAAAGACATGATGCAGTAAATGTTGTCGAGAAAGAAGGCTTCAGGAAATTTTTTAAAAGTAATAGACCCGAGGTTTAAACTCCCAGCCGAAAAATGTTTTTCTTGGACAGCACTTCCACAGCTTTATGATAAACATCAGGCAAAGTTAAAGGCTGCATTAAAAGATGTAAGATGCTTTGCCACTATGACAGACTTATGATCGAGTCGAACACTGGAGCCTTACATAAAGTCTTGCTATTTACTACATTGACAGAAAATGGAATTTACAGAGCAAATATCTGCTAACTGTATATTTTACGGCTGATTACAATGGTGCTTGAGGACAGCCCATCATCCTGGGGACTTAGAGAGGACTGCCAGGTGTGTATTACTACAGACAATGGAGCGAACATTGCCAAGGCTGTGTCGCTAAAAACTGACAGTTGCCTTCAGTGCTTCTGACATAAATTACACCTAGTAACCGGTAAGTGAACGTTATTAGTTATTAGTTTATTTAACTAGTTTACGGTTATGAATATGCTTTGTATTGTGTTGCTTAGATTACATTTTCAATACTAGCATTATAATATACTACAGCTGAGTTGCTTCTACTACTAGGCTAATTGTTAATTAATAATACATGAATATATTGTTTTTTCATCCGGGAGGGGCTCAGAGTAGAGCCGCTGCTTCTCCGCATCGAGAGGAGTTAGATGAGGTGGCTCGGGCATCTGATCAGGATGCCTCCAGGATGCTTCCCTAGTGAGGTGTTCTGGGCACGTCTAACCGGGAGGAGGCCCCGGGGAAGACCAAGGACACGCTGGAGGAACTATGTCTCTCGGCTGGCCTGGGAACGCCTTGGGATTCTCCCAGAAGAGCTAGAAGAAGTGGCTGGGGACAGGGAAGTCTGGGCATCTCTGCTCAAGCTGCTGCCCCAGCGACTCAATCTCAGATAAGCAGAAGAGGATGGATGGATGGATGTTTTTGCACTGCTATAGAGAGAACTGGAAGAGATAGTAGAACTGAAAAAGCTATAGGTGTTTGAAAAAAAAAAAGTGGTAAACACATTTTCTTTTTCACAGAAAAAGCAGAGTGATCTGGCAGCAGCTCAAGAGGAGTTTAATCTGCTCAAACATAAACTGATTAGAATATAAATTCCTATTTATTGCAGTTAGTATGCATTGTGTTATGTTTGCAATTTAACATATTTGCACTGTTGAACTGTTTGCACAGTTTTTCTACACTGATATAATGTGTAGTTAATTTAAGCTACTGTAAGCGTAATCATTCTGAAAACTTGAAAATCAAAAATATTCCAGAATCTTTAAGGAAATATTTAATGTACTAGCTGATGCCCGCCATAGCATACGGTGGTGTAAGGATAGGAACGGAAAACGGTGAGAAAGTAATTCAGAAATCAAGAAGAAATAAATACTTCTTGAAAGACGCAGTGTGCATGTAGAATTTCTGGCCAAGCAGGATTACATGTGAAAGTGATAAATAAATCAGGCTTTCCGAATTTATGTACTATGGCCATGGCAGACTGATAGTTCTGTTGCATGTATTTTGGACTTCCTGGAAATGTGGACAGTAATATGATCATTTTGCCTACACGTATGTTGTTATTTTCAGCGTTTGCTTGCAGTGCGTCTAATAGTTCCACGCGCAGATCTTGTTGATGTTATCTGAGATAGTTGAGACGTGCGCCCTGTTTTAACATACGCATCTACAAAGTACTGTTGGAATAGTTTGCCACTGGAGTGCAAAATACTAAATGTATTCCTCATTGCTAATCTGTACGCGTAAAATTGGCATTGAGTAAGCCTTATTCGCTTGGCGGTTCTTTTATCGGGAACATGGTGTAAATCTTTGTGCCAGGCAATGTCTCAGTAAGGGAATAAAAGTGGGTAAACCATAGGATTGCAATTCATATTGAGCGTGGAAGTTGCCTATGGGATAGATGCAAATGTCCCTTTCGGCAGGCAGTTCGCCACCTTTTTCAATGAAAATTGCTGCAGCATCGGTGTGACATGTCGGGGCATTGTATCGTTGTAAATCCTGCCTAGGATTTTCCTTGAAAACCATTTGTACAGATGCTGTTGGATTTGACTGAGCGATTTCATGCATGTGTTTGTATGATTTAGCAAGGGGTTGATGGTTCTGAGCATGGAATCTAGCTGGAGAAGTAAATTTTCACTGCATGCAGAGTTTGCTTTATTTTGTAAGCGTACTTCAGTAGCTTGCGCTGTGTCAAAAACATACAACTGTCCATATCCTGGAGAGGTAGAAGTGTTAGCATATAGTAGAGAGATTTGGTGATAAATTTGCCCGTGTATTTTAAAACAGAATGGTCCGTGGCCAGGAGGTTGAGTTATCTGTGCACCCATGGAAGCAAACGCTACAGAAGTGTTATATTCTCGAATGTATTCACGATAATTTTTAGCTTCTGATGTTTGCTGTGTAAGAAGCTGTTGTAAAGACACAGGTGGCTCCCGCAAAGGTGGTAAAGCTACTTTACCGTTGTGGCAGCACCTCGAGTACTTGTTGGATGTATTACGCTCAGCAGGCCAGTATAGTGCATAACATGGAAGAGGACGAATAGGAATCGAGAAATGCCGTGTCGGCTGCGTGTGGGCGGGACCGGTTTTGAAGTGGAAGCAGGACGAACCAGAAGAGAAATATATATAAGAGATAGTTTATGTGCCATTTCTCAAAATAAATCTTATTTGCTTAATAATAATTTTTATTTAATAATATTTTCATTTGTTATGCAGAACATATTAGATACTCTTTAAAAACAGAAACAGTAATATGAAACTATATCATGATAATTACTGAAATCGATTGATACGGAAAAAAAATATTGTGATAATATTTTTGTCTCTATTGCCCAGCTCTAAAAGCAATATAAATTAAAAACTTTACATGAATATTAAAAGCACACAAGTGTGCAATGAATACATTACCATTTTACTAGACTCAGATAAAAAGGCAAATTCCACTGCTAGGTATACCATGCTGTGAAATTTTAGGAATAAAAACTTCATACAGTGTAGTATGCAAATAGCACGGCACTTCTAGCATCAGCATGTTTTTACTAACAGTAATTTTGTTAAATGAGCAGAGGACACAGATGCTGAATTTATGAAACTACTTTTGCTAAATGTATCTTTTTTGGCAAAGTATAATTTTATTAGGATTACAAATTATTTCTTTTTTTAAAAATGCAAACACATCAGCTCAATTGTCACAGTGTAATACATGCAATCTTAATAAAAAAAGGCATTCAGATATACAACACAGGTAAAGACTGAATGAAAAACCTTGCACAGGTTTAGCATCCCTAATCCGAAATACTCCAACATCCGAAATTTTTAAATGCCAACATGAAAAATTCACACCTAACCTGACTTGCCCATTTGTACCCATCTTTTTGTTTTTTTTTTAGCGGATGTAACACATAAACTAGTGCTTACTGTTTCTGACTTATTTTTTTCTTCAAGTGGCTCAAAGCATCACTACACAGGACTAGGCGGGGAGAGACTGGTTCTGTGAAATATCAAGCACCGCAAAGGACCAATATGAGATGGGGATGTTGGGGGTCCCCAGTGGAGTTCTGAAAGCTGCAGATGCATTACCAAAGGGTGAATGGATCCACAACAGCTGCGTGGCACTTCCAAACAGAATATGGGAGAGGACATGAGTGGCAGCTCAAAAGTGCTACACAGCACACAGAAAAAAGCTTCACAGCTATGCACAAGTGCAGCTTAGAGGGAACATGTGCTCTGACACTAAGTTGTGTCCAGTTTGCTTTCAAACAAAGCCAACACTAGACCTACATGCATTGTTCACTGTGTTGTTTGTTTCTTCTCCGTGTACAGTAATATTTTAATCAAAACAAAATGTTTAACACGGTTTTACCAGCTGATAAAGGCATTCTGCTGTGGACACATTTTTCTTTATGCAACACATTATAAAACATAAAATTGCCTTCGGGTTATGTGTTTAATGTTTATATGAAACATGAATAAATTTTGTGTTTAGACTTGGGTCCCATCGCCAAGAACTCTCATTACGTATATGTAAATATTCCAAACACTGACATACTTCTGGTCCTAGGCATTTTAGATTAGTGTGCTCAACCTGTTCTACCTAATATGCCACATAAAAGTAAAATAATAGCTTTCAGTTGCACATTCACTCATGTTTATATTTTCACCTTATCCTTGTTTATAAAAAGACTAAAGCTTGCTAGGTATCATATCAAAAGTTTGTTCCATAATGTAACAACTGAAACCTGGTCATCCAGTGGCAATTATAAAAACTCACTTGATTCCTGGAACTTCACAAGATTTGGGTCTTGATGCATTCTGGACATGTAATAAAAAAGATAGCAACATATATGTAATTAGACATACATAAAATTCAAACATTTAAAAACATCATCTAAATTTGGTACATTGTTCAACACCACACCAAAATGATTTACCTTTTTGTTGTCCCATATTTGCTTCTGCAGTGTTTTGTCTGCTTCTGATTCAACATCTTCTGTTCCAGGAACTGATAACAGCAGCACTGCATAGGAAATAAAGTAATAAATCCTTATGATTTGTTTATAATATCACTAAATTAAAAAAAACACATTGGCTTTTAACATAAAAGTCAATAAATAGAATATTTGTATTAATACAATAGCATG
>NC_041405.2:128426157-128428657 GCF_900747795.2 Erpetoichthys calabaricus
AGCTTACTTACAAAAGTTAGGCAGGTTTCATTTCGAAATTCAAAGCGTAATGGTCATAACTGGAACATATTTTTTGTCCATACACTGTAATGGAGGAGGCGGAGTCACGTATCGCGTCATCACGCCTCCTACGTAATCACGTGAACTAAAAACAAGGAAGAGATTTACAGCACGAGTCGCACGCGGGAACAAAGGTAAATGACGTTAATTTTTGACTGTCTTTTAATACTGTGTAAGCATACATATTAAGACATGTGCAATTAAACGTGTGCATTTACGGGGTGATTTCTCAGGCTTAAAAGCTCACCTTTTATCAAACGCGGGAACAAAGGTAACTGACGTTGTTCACTGTCTTTTAATACTGTGTAACCATACATATTAACACATGTCCAATTAAACGTGTGCATTTACGGGGTGATTTCTCAGACTTAAAAGCTCGCCTTTTACTAAAAAGGTAAATGCAAAACTATTTTCAATCAGTTTATTGAAACGCTCCCGTTAAGGATTGCAATAACATATTCGCGAGATAAAAGAACGAAGTAGGGGGAAATGGAGGAAGAGCCGCAAACAGCGAAGAGCAAAAAATTAATTAAACAATTGAGAACGGAGCGAGTTAAGCATACAAGCATGTTCATAAGAGAAACAAAGCACGGTGTAAAACGTAAGTTTAAATTAAGTTTATACAAACGCTCCCGCTGCGGATTGCAATAACATATTCGCGAGATAAAAGTTTAATGAGAAGACACGAGGTATAAACGAACCACACGCCGTGGCGCAACGTTAGGGGCAACAGTTTCAACCATTCTATGATCTGCTTCTCGCAACTGAAAGACGGCACATGGCGGATGTTAGCCGACTTGCTGACCGCAACGTTAGGGGCTTCAACTATGGCGCTGACGCCACATCTCAGTGCCAACACTTTGCAGACTCTACTTAAAAGACACGCCCTCCTCACTGGACAGTTAAAAACACCAATCAAACTAACGATGACATCAAGTATTACCCAATCAAAAGTAGGAAAGGAGGCATCTTCATAAAATGCGTGTGGGATGATTTGCATGAGACGCTGCTTTAAAAAAAAAATGATAAAAAAAATACGGGATAAATCCCGTCCAGTATTGATTCAAAACGGGACGCGCAATTTCATTCTCAAACGCGCCACTATTCCGTATTTTAAAGGACGGGTGGCAACCCTACAGTGCCAGGTAACCACCCATACAATCAGATTGTGATTCAGACTAGGAATGCAATGAATGTAATTACCCCGATCTACATACAAGGCGAAAGTCTTGCAACATTCAAAGATGATGGTTTGGGATAAGTACACCATAAAACATAAAAGAGCTTATGAAGCCTTGAACCGAAAAAAGCAAGATCTCAGAGATCGTAAAAAAAAAAATAGGAGGTAATGTCGTTTTACTCGCTGTAGATTTTAGTCAAACATTACCAGTTATTCCACGAGGGAGACCAGCAGATGAACTCAACGCGTGTTTAAAATCCATGCTTCTCCCACGCTCGGTTATATGTCGCGTGTTCTCCGGTAGGTGCACCAAAAAATGTATACATTTAAGCATGTAATGGGCAAACAAAAAATGAGGTATACCCGAAGGCACTGCAGTAGTACTTAATGTAACTTTACTTCTTAAATGTTAATGTTTTACTGTTTAATAATTTATACGCTTCTTATATGTTGTTCAAATTCTTTTATCAAAATACCAGTGACATCGCAATGCACGATAACATGGAGTGAATACACCATACGCATCCGCCCACGGCTGCCCTGCTGTGCGCAGATAGGAGTTGATTCTACAATAAAATAAAATAAACATAAAAAGAGTAAAACAATCATCACCCATAAAGTGGATAGTAGACGTGACGTACTATATGTGTACCACATTTCAAGTGTATAGGTGAAACGGTTTGCGAGCTACAGGTCATTTAAAATCCTGGACAGACACACAAATTGCCACGGTAGCAAATTACAGAAGAAGATTTTACTGTTTAATAATTTATATTTATATGAAATGTGCTTCTTATATATTACTTCATATTCTCATATGATAATGATGTTAATGTTTATATTGATTTCTGTGTTATTAAAACTGCATGTATGTGTGTATATGTATGTGTATATATATATATATATATATATATATATATATATATATATATATATATATACATACTAGCAAAATACACGCGCTTCGCAGCGGAGAAGTAGTGTGTTAAAGAGGTTATGAAAAAAAAAGGAAACATTTTAAAAATAACGTAACATGATTGTCAATGAAAGCCCGTTTCAGTCAGTAAGTCTTATGTATGTGTGTATATATATGTAGATGTGTATATGTAGATATGTATATATATGTATATGTATATAAATGTTTATGTGTGTGTGTATATTATATATATATATATATATATATATTTATATATATATATATATATATATATATATATATATATATATATATATATATATAAAACACAGCAACAGTTATAA
>NC_041405.2:129333657-129453657 GCF_900747795.2 Erpetoichthys calabaricus
AACTGATGCTGAGATTTCTTTTGTGAGCAGCTGGGTGTTCAAATACAGGATGAGAATAAACCTTCATATATCCAAGAATTTCAAGCTGTATTGGAGGAGACTATAAACACAAACTGGGGAACCTGGAACTGAAAGAACACCCCAGGAAGATGAATCTGTAGAATTTTCTGAATATGAAAACATCTATTAAATCCATTGTTCTAGTAGGGACTGAGGATGACCAAAGATAGCTGATGTGCAAGCACTCATTTCAAGATATGAAACTGAAGCAGAGACTACATTCTCCTTTCAAATCAGTTTGTTTTTGTCTAGTTCTCTCTTCTGAGTACAGGTTCTAAGTGCTATAGTATCAAAAAAATACAAATTTCTATTAAAAAATCTTATAGGATTACAATAAAACAAACTTCTGTATAGTTCACATGGAATTGTTTGTGGATCTTTCTCTTTTACTATTTGAGGGAATTTGTTCTTAACAGTTTAGACTATTTTCTGCATAGAGGTGATTCAAGTCTAACATATGACATTTCAACTTTAACAACCTCTGCTATAATCTAAATGCAATGTTTTCAATAGTATTTTTATATTTTAAAATGAGTTTTATCACTTGCATATGAAAGCAAGCTACACAAATCCTTCCATATTATTATAAAATTAGATATCTTCAATAAAATGTTACATGGATTTTAGATCTTATGCTCTGCAAATGTATATAAATACCATAAGGTTTGAAATGATTAGGCCCCAAGTGAAAAAAGACTGGACTGGGAATGAAAAATCAATTTAAAGTTGGCTGCTTACCTGGAGATGTCACCCCAGTACCATTCCGCTTCATTCAAATAGACACTGTTGCCATTGACCACATTGTTTGATGTAAGTTTGGATTTAGAAGGCTTTGGAGGGAGAGCTAAAATTTAACAGGAAAATGCCATGTGTCAGAAGTTTCACCAAGACAGACTGTAAGGTCCAAATAAGCATGCCAGGAAAAAAAATCTCAAAATACATTTAGTTATCTGAAACAGATTAACTTTATTGTCACAACAAGCCCAGTTCACTCCTTTTGGTTGAATTTCACATGTTAAACACTATCTAAAACAGGCTCCTGTCTAAATAAGGACAATTAAGCACTGTTTAACACAGTACAATTAAATCTATTTTTAACAGGAAAAGTTCTGAAATAACTCAAGAGGTCCATCAGCTTTAGTCTTGCTCATGGAGTAGAAGAGTACAAACTGCTAAAATTTAAAAACAACTGCCATTTATCTTTTTAAAGGCACATTTGCATATAAAACATGAAAAGTTTGAAGAAAAAAAAATATTTTAAAATAATGAGCTTGAAACAATTTAGAGATACAAAGGTTAATAAAACTGAAAATGTATCATTCTTTGCTTTGTCTATTGTTTTGAATCACTACACTTTTTATCTCTTTCACTCCAATATACTGAATCACCACACATTTCCAGATATTAGGGCCTACTCCAATTTCTGTTGACCACTGAAACAGCTTGTGAAAAGAAGTACAACAATTGTTCTGTACATACTTGTAAGATTTTACATCAGATCAGTTTGGGCCAGGAGCACTATCTGAATTTATACATTTAAACATTGATGCAACATCATTTAAAGTACAATAGCAGCAGTAGGTGGAACATATCTTTTTTGTTTATAGTCCTTGTCTTTTCCTAAAAAAAAAAATTCCTTTCAAAATCTGCAAGAGAAAAGTTACAGATAACTTCCCCAAAAATACCTTTTATTTTTCCAAATCTGACTTTGTCCATTAAATAAATGTATTAAAAACTGGTACTACTTGTTCATTTAAGTTTTCTTAACATGCAATTAGCATCAGTGTGAAGATTTCGTAACAATCAAGAAGAACAATATGCACAACATTAAAATTTTTAAAGGACTCAATAACATGACACTATCCCAATATCCGGATTGAAATACAATAACATAGTGATTTTTTTATTTTAAAATACTAAGCATTTATACTGTAAAATTGAATTACATCTCTCTTTCTATTTAACTTAAGTTAAAAGGCTAAATTAATTATATCCCCAGCTTTAATAAAGTTTCAATACACTACAGCCAACTAAAAATCTCTTCACTTAATTTATCTCACTTAAATCATTTAATTCTGGAAATAGACTTCCCTATATCAATAGATTTTACAGCAAGACTGGGAATACCAAAGTACGGTTCATTAAACACAAGTGTATCAGTACATTTTCGAAATTTAGCTCTGTGAGTCCCTGTGAGATGAGCCCTTATGTCTGTAGTACGGCTGTTAACAACTAACTGAGATAAGAATATTTGATATACCAAAATATTGTTAAAAATATTGTTAAAATATATACTAATGTGTACTTAAAATTCTTGGTTCCATATAAATACAATGCATTCGTTAATGAAATACATTAAAAACATTAACTTGTTTTTCACAATAAAAATAGTACTTAATTTTAATACAATAATGTGTACTGAACACAATGTAGCGGTAAATCAAACAATATAAATCTATGTTAATTAATGATGGTGGGTTGAAATCCAGTGATGATTTGTACCTGCTTAACTATTTGTATATTATACAACATATATGTAACATATAATTTTTTTTTTTTTTTTTTTAAATCAACACGTTCTCTTTGATTACTTCATTCTGTTAATTCTAAATTCAATTTGATTTGAATTGACCTTCAAATTCTCTGTTTAGCTAATGACTGTTCAAGTTTGTTGAGTGCCTAAGTAGAGAATTTTGATATTACAATGTTTACAAACTGCATGTTTCAAGTTAAGCTCTTTCATTGCTGTTACACTATCGAACCCAATATGAAAACAAATACTTGACAAGAGCAGGTAATCTTGGCAGATGTGACAACACTTATAGTGTACCATCTGCTGCCCAGCTTTATGAAATGCATATTCAAATCTATGAGTAAAAAAAAAAAAACTATTTTCTGCATTTTCTAAATGAAGGCTGAGAAGGGAAGCATTTTTCCTTGGTTTGAGTCTTTGTGTGTTCCTGCTCATGGCGTGGCTGGCTACAGCTTTTGTTTTGTATGCACTTCAACATAGATTGAATGTTAAATTCAAATTCTTTTTCTTTTTTGAGTAATCTGTAGTGCAGTGTAAACAATGATGAATTTTAACACTAATGTTTTCAACAGTTTACACATTTCAGGGAAAATAGTTAATGGTTAATTCTCTCTGTATAGCATTTTTATTCTACTTTATAATAATTCCATAGTCAATCCTTTTATAATATCTATAATTGTAATATTTTCAACACATACAGGTGCTGGTCATAAAATTAGAATATCATGACAAAGTTGATTTATTTCAGTAATTCCATTCAAAAAGTGAAACTTGTATATTAGATTCATTCATTACACACAGACTGATGTATTTCAAATGTTTATTTCTTTTAATGTTGATGATTATAACTGACAACTAATGAAAGTCCCAAATTCAGTATCTCGGAAAATTAGAATATCAATTAAGACCAATGCAAAAAAAGGATTTTTAGAAATGTTGGCCAACTGAAAGGTATGAACATGAAAAGTATGAGCATGTACAGCATTCAATATTTAGTTGGGGCTCCTTTGGCCTGGATTACTGCAGCAATGCGGCGTGGCATGGAGTCAATCAGTCTGCGGCACTGCTCAGGTGTTATGAGAGCCCATGTTGCTCTGATAGTGGCCTTCAGCTCTTCTGAATTGTTGGGTCTGGCGTATTGCATCTTCCTCTTCACAATACCCCATAGATTTACTATGGGGTTAAGGTCAGGCGAGTTTGCTGGCCAATCAAGAACAGGGATACCATGGTCCTTAAACCAGGTACTGGTAGCTTTGGCACTGTGTGCAGGTGCCAGGTCCTCTTGGAAAATGAAATCTGCATCTCCATAAAGTTCGTCAGCAGCAGGAAGCATGAAGTGCTCTAAAACTTCCTGGTAGACGGCTGCATTGACCTTGGACCTCAGAAAACACAATGGACCAACACCAGCAGATGACATGGCATCCCAAGCCATCACTGACTGTGGAAACTTTACACTGGACCTCACGCAACGTGGATTCTGTGCCTCTCCTCTCTTCCTCCAGACTCTGGGACCTTGATTTCCAAAGGAAATGCAAAATTTACTTTCATCAGAGAACATAACTTTGGACCACTCAGCAGCAGTCCAGTCCTTTTTGTCTTTAGCCCAGGCGAGACGCTTCTGACACTATCTCTTGTTCAAGAGTGGCTTCACACAAGGAATGCGACAGCTGAAACCCATGTCTTGCATACGTCTGTGCGTGGTGGTTCTTGAAGCACTGACTCCAGCTGCAGTCCACTCTTTGTGAAGCTCCCCCACATTTTTGTTTCACAATCCTCTCCAGGATGCGATTATCCCTATTGCTTTGACACTTTTTTCTACCACATCTTGTCCTTCCCTTCGCCTCTCTATTAATGTGCTTGGACACAGAGATCTGTGAACAGCCAGCCTCTTTAGCAATGACCTTTTGTGTCTTGCCCTCCTTGTGCAAGGTGTCAATGGTCGTCTTTTAGACAACTGTCAAGTCAGCAGTCTTCCCCATGATTGTGTAGCCTACAGAACTAGACTGAGAGACCATTTAAAGGCTTTTGCAGGTATTTTGAGTTAATTAGCTGATTAGAGTGAGGCACCAGGTGTCTTCAATATTGAACCTTTTCACAATATTCTAATTTTCCGAGATACTGAATTTGGGACTTTCATTAGTTGTCAGTTATAATCATCAACATTAAAAGAAATAAACATTTGAAATACATCAGTCTGTGTGTAATGAATGAATCTAATATACAAGTTTCACTTTTTGAATGGAATTACTGAAATAAATCAACTTTGTCATGATATTCTAATTTTTTGACCAGCACCTGTATATAAATACTGAAGACCTCACAAACAACCAATATTCATTTTTTATAAAACACCAGTACTAAACAAATTACAAGTACAGAGCTTCACAAGTGCCACTTGCTCAGAGACACAGAATTAGAGGTGAGGAATGCAATGGAAATTTGTGGTTTAAATCCATTTTCATGCTAATAAGTCATACTGGCAACAAAAAAGGAACTGAAAGAGAAAAATGAATATTCAGCATAAGGATAATGAGGGAAAAAGACAATAGTACCTGGGGGGGCTTGTTCTTGCTTCTGCTCTAATCTTCGCCCTACAATGAGCTTCTCCAGAACCACAGATGGCAAGTCTGAGCTTATCTCAAGTCTGCAAAAGAAATAACAGTGGTAATCCAATCACCTTGCACCATACCTTTTTTTTTTTTTTTTTTACATAAATCAGATTGAACTGATAGCCTTTATTGATATGTACAATATGATAAAAGATTAAAATTGATATCCAAGTTA
This sequence comes from Erpetoichthys calabaricus, assembly GCF_900747795.2. NCBI lineage: Eukaryota > Metazoa > Chordata > Cladistia > Polypteriformes > Polypteridae > Erpetoichthys > Erpetoichthys calabaricus. Next base: position 129,339,035 of record NC_041405.2, read on the forward strand.
ATGTGTGAAAATCAAAGTGGCAAATACCTCCATTTTCACAAATAAGTAATGGGTATGATTGTAGCAGATATACTGCATGATACTGACAACATTTCAAGCCCCTCATCCAATTCAGGGTCACAGTGGAGCCAGAGTGTACTCAACAACATTGGACAAAAACAATTTGGTATTCTAGAAAATGACTGGCTTGAAATGGATGTTATGAATAAGATGGCATGGAATTTTTTATGAGTGATTAAAGTATCAAAAATAAATATAACAAAAACTAATACATAAAAATGCACTATATAAAACTCTTCTGTCCAATTGTAAAAACAAAATATATTTGATAATTACATACTACTTATTGGCTGAATAGGGTACAAAAGTCCACAAGCAGATTAAGTTAAAATGAGGTGTCAGAAATTCTATGCATTAGCACAAGTTACAAAAATGCCTCAGAGAATAGCAAATTCAAAATTCCTTACCCAGGCCAGGGAAGTCTAATGAGCAGGGGACCTAGAAGCTCACCAAGTATTTTGGTAGTAAGGCCATTCTGGTCACAGTATTCACATACTTTTGCAAAATGGTGAAGCAGGTACTGCAGTGTCAGAAAGTTCTGAAGTGGTAGTGTAGAAGACTCAAGAATTAGCATGAGCTGTCGGCAATTGTCACTGGGTGTGGCTATAGAAAGTGAGGAAAAGTAAGTAATGCAGATTATTTTGTGCACATAAAGTCAGTATTCCCTACCTGGAGCAATATGTATAAATGATTAGACAAGGTAAGGATATAATACAGAGTGGCAAATCAGATAAATTGTGGCCCTAGTTTGATCTGTTATTATTACATTATTACATTGTCACCACTGACTATTACCATAAATGAGACAAAAAAATATGGAGAGAAGTTGGCACAAATAAGACAACAAAGAAACCTTATAGATTACACAAGACAAAATGAAAACAATCACTTTATAAATGATTTATTCCATAAATATTCAGGCCTGGGCATTTTGGTCTCCTATGAAAAACATGCTTAATATGATACCACTGTTAAAAAAAAAAAAAACATTGGTTAAAATTTTACTATTGGACCTTAAAATACATATTTTTTTTTAATATGCTCATTGGCATGGTGGTTAAAATGAAAAAGAGGTGAATGTGAGAGTGTGTACATGGAGCAGTCTACTCTATTCACGCTCAACCACAGCCACTAGATGGTGCATGCATGCACTTTTAAATTTTTTCAGCACATGCATGCACCTTGCTTCTCTCTACGAAACAGCTGTGTTCAGCAAACGCTACTACGCAACAATGTGCAAGTGAAACACTGCAGCAACAGAGGGCAAGGCTAGAAGTTTTCACTAAAAATATGGTATACCTGGAGGTATTTTCTTGAGACAAAGATTAATAGGACACATATGCCAGCGATATGGCTAAGATATGGTATCGCCAGTGTCTTCTTACGAAAACCAATGAGACAGCAACCACAAGGTGGGTCCACGTCCTCTGCACTGGTAATTCTGAAGAGTCATCTGATGCCTCACCAAGTTCACGAATACAATAAAACTGCTAGGGAGTCTTCGGGTTGTTTTTTGTCTCGAAGTCCACACACAGCTAGTAGTGGTTATAAAATTGAACTGAATTAGGACAATTCAACTTTACTGACTGAACTATTTTAGAATTTTATTTTACACATTAAACACTCGGGTAGTCAAGACTGGTGAGGTTAGAGGCCGTAATAATTTAATCTTTAAACTAAAGTATTTGTTGGTTAAGACACTACTCAAAACGTAAAGCTTCAACTGATTAATAGTGGCTTTCTACAACAGGGTGTATTCATTGCAAAATCTTTCTTACGATAAATATCTGCTAACTTATTTCTTAGCAGGCTTACAGACATGGACAAATTTGTTGGTACCCTTACAGCTCAATGACAAAGTGTTGCATGCCTCCTGAAAAGTGTGTCACACTGAACATGGACCGCAGAAACCAAAGGAGAGAGTTGTCTGAGAAGATGAGAAAGAAAATTATAGACAAGCATGGTAAAGGCAAAGGCTATAAGATCATCCCCGAGCAACTTGATGTCCCTGTGACAACAGCTGCAAATATTTTTTAAGATGTTTAAGGTCCATTGAACTGTAGCCAACCTCCCCAGATACGGCCATAAGAGGAAAGCTGACCCCAGAATGGGCAGAATGAATGTACCAATGGTAGAAAAAAAGCCAAAGACAATGTCCAAAGAAATATAAGCTGAACTTCAAGGTCAAGGTCAATCAGTGTGAGACTGTACCATCCTATGCTTTTTAAATGACAGTGGGCTCAATGGAAGAAAAACACAAAAGAGACAGACTGGAATTTGCTAAAATGCATCTTGACAAGCCACAGTGCTTCTAGGAGAATGTTCTTTGGACAGATAAGACAAAACTGGAGATTTTTTGGAAGTCACATCAGCTTTATGTCCACAGACGAAAAGAAAATGAAGCTTTCAAATAAAAGAACATGTTTTAGGGCTGCTTTACTGTGTCTGGCAAGGCCCAGGCCCCCTTGAGTCAATGCAGGGAACAATGAAAAATCAAGATGAAGACATTCTGGAGCAAAACATACTACCCAGTGTCAGAAACCTCTGTCTCAGTCACAGGTCATGTCTCCAACAGGATAATGACCCAAAACACACAGCTAAAAGCACAGAAGAATGACTAAGAACAAAACATTGTACTATTCTGAAATCCGGTTTGAATCCTATCAAACATGTAAGGAGAAGCTGAAACATGCAGTCTGAAGAAGGCCCCTTCAAACCAGGCACAGCTGGAACAGTTTGCTTAGGAAGAGTGAGCCAAACTATCTACTGACAGGTGCAGAAGTCTCGATGAGAGCTACATGAATCACCTGTTTGTAGGGACTGACTCTAAAGGTTGTGCAACAAAATATTAGCTTAAGGGTCCAGGCCATTTTCATTTGTGTTATTATTTGAAATATTCTGTTGTATCAAAACTGTCCACTTTGAAGTACCAAAATTTCAAATTTCAGAAAGTATGCTTTCAGTATTTTGAGGTATGTTTATGACTACAACAGGATATTGGAAGCAATAGGTTTTATCCCAGGTTCTTGGCACTATGTTTCTGACGTAAGAATACGTGCTTATACATTAACATGTTCACAATGACCATCATGGGTAATGTTTTTATTTAAATAAGAAAGTAAAGTAGCACAAAATCACACGTGTTGACAAGCTAACTATCCAGCAAAAATCAAAGTCGAAAGAAGGCAAAAAGATACTCAAACCATCTAGATTTACTTTCTTCATCGTAAACTACAAAATACATTTGTTCTACTTTCAAAATAAATCCTATACAGTATACAGTTAAACTGGCTCACTTTGAATAGGAAGCACATGATGAATTCACTTGTAATGGTAACATCCGATCACAAGACTTACAATAGATGTCTTTGGCATAAACAAAATCACTGTGGCAACACAAAACTATCACAAAATAGTGGTGCAAACAAGAATAGCAAACAACAAGATAGCTCCATAGTGACAGCGTAGTCATGATGATAAAATATATTTAGGGTTGCATATACATTCCATAAAGGCACAATAAGTGCACAAATAGGCAACCAATTACAAAACTCAGGTTACAAAACCAGAGATAAGTTGTGAGGCTAAATGTATCTTCGTAGCTGGGCATAAACAATGACAGCTTATTTGAGTAAACCTTTACCCTAAGGGCTCATTTATACTTGACGCTCAGAATGTGTACGCGCCCGCATCATGGCCGCGACGCGTTCTGAGCGTTCATTTGATGCGTCCTCTGAGCAGGTCCTCAGAAATTAACGCGACGCGTGCACGAGTTGCAGTACCAGCAAAAAGTTGGGGGGTGCAGTGTGCTAAACGTTGTAATGTGACATCAGAGTCTCTGTTTACTATCTACATGTAACAGAAAGCTGCTTTGCGGATCCTACGAGATTGGTGTGCACGCTTCGATATTTGATAAATGGTTCAATGTGGTAAAGCAAAATGCCGACATATAGATGTATTCATGGTGCTTTTATATTCAAGCGTCGCATATTCCCGGTTGTAATGACACGATACGTTTTAAAATTCTCACATACTGTCTTCTATGCCATCTTTTTTTCTAGGGTTTCCTCTGCTCCTGACAGCAGCGAATCGCCAGCAAAAGATCGCCACACTGAGCACATTAAATGTATGATATTCCAACTCTCTGCACATTTAGAATCCTTAGATTTATACTTGATATCACTTTCATGATGAAAAGCATTAAAGTATGATGTATATTACATTTTACAGATAAATCTGTAATTTCATTTAAATAATGAATACTGTTAATAATTACACACATGGGGTGACACAGTGGCGGAGCGTTAGCGCTGCTGTCTTGCAGGGAGTCACGTCGCTGATATTCCCTGCCTGGAGTTTACATGTTTCCTGCTGGGTTTCCTCAGTGTGCTCCAGTTTCCTTCCAAAGATATGCAGATTTGGGGATTGGTGCCGCTAAAATGATGCTAGTGTATGTGTGTGCTTGTATTCACCTTGCGATGAGCCGAGGCATCGTCCAGGGATTGTTTCTCACTTGTGTCCAATGCTTGCTGGAATGGACACATCCCTGGATTTAATCAATAAACATCCTTTTCTGAGATATTGCAGTCATTGGAATTTAAGGGGTGTTCTAGGCAAAAGTTTGGCGGACTTTTTGGTCGTAACCCGATTTGTATGTGTTCAGAGACACACAGAAAATACATAGGCCTATATATATATATATATATATATATATATATATATATATATATATATGTATGTTAGGGAAAGTACGATGTTCAGGGAGAAAAAAAATTTTCACAGGCTTCTAGGAAAAAGAACATGTGTAACCTCATTATTGTTAAAGCCAAAGCCTACATTTGATTAACAGGAAGGAAGAGACACAGTGACTCACATTGTGTGCATACCAGTAAAGAAAAGAAGAAAAAAAATAAAGAAATTGGCTGAAAGCCCCCCCAAAAAACTGACCCAAAATAATGCATATTCTCATAGGTATACACAGACCAAGTAAGAAAAGGGATATAGCTTTTCATCACTTCTCAACAACTGATGCATTAAAAATTTTAAAAAATGCCAGTGAATTATGTCCCAGAAACTGTTAACAAAACCACCAATTGATTTCACTAGTCTACAAAAAAATATTTTTTGTTTGCTTCTGGGAACTTCAGAGCATCTCTTTATTAATTTTTTTACACTGATTTCATATATGAAATCAGAATTAAGCAAGCACGTCAGGTTTTTGAAATACACATCATTGACGTTTGACACTTTTGAATATCAATATAATATATCAACACGATATCTGGAGTTTAGACTATGTCCCACCAAAATTGTTTTGATGTGTTTATTCTGAAAACAAACCAGAAGACGATACCAGAGACACGATAAAGCATATTTATGTCAATTTATCTCAATATAAAAATGTGAGGTCAGCATGCCCAAAAATGTTGGAGACACTTGCTTTTGCGCTTGTACTGCACATCCATCTCTCTTTGCAAGAACCAACAGTAGTCACCCATCATGCTCGATCAGTTTTCCATCACCTTTATATCTTGATGAAATCTTTCCCCATGCTCATCTCCTACATCGCTTAGATTTGGTGGAAAAAAGTCGAGATGAGAATGCAAAAAATGCATCTTCAGTGACATTCTAGCTGCCGTGAGCTAATATACTTTCAGCATATTCTCCATAAGCGCAGTATAATTCTCTGCTCTTGAAGAAAATTCTGGACAATCTGCACGAATGAGGGTGCTGATTCAGTTGGTTTCAGTTTCTTTCTGTACTCATTTTCAAGCATCAGTTCACGTATTTCAGGGCCAACAAAAACACCTTCCTTAATTTTGGCTTCACTTTCTCGAGACCAAACTTATTTCTTAAATGCTGAAACGCATCGCCTTTACTGTCCAGTCACCCTAGTTGTCCAAGACCTGGAACATCACAACTAAAAAATGGGACGTGCTGGATGAAAACGGTTTTCAGATTTGGAGTCAGCAAGTGAAATCTGTTAAAGTACAGATAATAATAATAATAATAATTCATTACATTTATACAGTGATCCCTCGCTGTATCACGCTTCGACTTTCGCGGCTTCACTCTATTGCGTTTTTTTCTCATACACGCTTACGTCACTACGTATGCGCTTTCTGAGAACTTTTATCTAAGCCCCACGATGGCTCCAAAATGTGCTGCTTTTTCTAAGGCTTCTGACAATAAAACTAAGCACCGGGGGAAGATTCTTACCATTCAGGAGAAGGTGAAACTCTTGGATATGATCAAAGATGGCAATACCCTACAAAAGCCTTCTCACTCATATAAAAATACAGTGCCAGCAACTGCCTATCACAATGTTCTTCAGCCGCGCACCCAGACACCCACTGCCTACTTCTAGTACTCCTTCAGCGGAAGAAGAGAACGACGCACCTGCTGAAGATACTGCACCACCTGAAGACTCTCCTACTGAGGTTGTGCCTTCATAGGTTAGTGGTTGTGTGTAAGAACTGTGTGTGTGTGTAATTAAATGTACAGTACAATAATAATAATATGATATTTGTAACGTCTAATAGGTCTTATTTTCTCTTATTTTTGTCTAATATATTGGGTAATACGAGTGGAATGGTAAAGGGTGTTATTTCATGTCTAGAGGGCTCTAATAATGTTAAAAAACGTATTTAGAAGGTCGTAAACAGGTTTTCTATACTCTAACTGCGAAAATATTCGATTTATCAATAAAGAATCCTACTTCGCGGAAATTCATTTATCGCGGTAGAGTCTGGAACGGATTGACCGTGATAAAAGAGGGTTCACTGTATAGCGCTTTTCTCAGTACTCAAAGCACTATCCACACAGGGAGGAACCAGGAAGCAAACCCACAATCTTCCACAGTCTCCTTACTGCGAAGCAGCAGCACTATCACTGCGCCACCTGTGAGGACAGATGAAAGAATTCCAATAGCAAAATGCTTGTTGACCAGTGATAATATACACGTACAGGCTGAAAAGTTGTCAAAAATTACTTTCAATGATTTAACAATATAACCAGTCATTCTCTTCATTGGCCACTTGTGCATCAGATGATGTGCATTCAAGAAGACCAAGGATAAAAGTTGCTGTTTAAATTTTGGTGAAAGACTCTGTACATACAAAAGAGAGCAAGGGGACAAATAATGAAAAAAATACACACATCCTGCATCCTGTTACTCTTTATTACATCAATAACTCCCAGACCATTCATCCCATCTGAACTTCAAGCTAACTGGCGCTGAAAGAAGATTAAGCACACTTAAATGGATAAATGGAGAGATAGATAAATTAATACCCGTGACAGAGGGCATCAGTGATCTCCAAACTGGATAAGAAGCTGAAAATTTGCAAGTGGTTACTAATGTATTTCTATGAAAAGAATATGTACAAAAGCCAAAACAGAACTCTTTCAAATTACATACTGAACTGCTATTAATGTTTGGACAGTAATAAATTCCCTTAAATTTTGACATTCTGGGGTTTGTGGGCATGCCCCAGAAATGTGTAAAAAATGCTGCATAAAAACTAACATGCATTATATATTAGACTGCAAAAATTTTAAAGTGCAACTCTGCTTAAAAGATTAAAAAACGTATTCAGAATTGGAAAAAATGTTTGCACTCATAAAAAAAAAGTTAAAAGTGGAACTCTTTCTCCATCAGTTTTACCATGGAGCCAATAACTTATTTCAGGATGAGTTTTAAACCACTGACATGTTTGCCCTGACAGTTATTGGCTCTGTAAATACAATGCAGAGCTACGAAGGAAAGGATGTGTAAAACTCCTGTTCAAAAGCATAAAATTTTTTATATTGACTCATGTCACCACATGAAAGCATACTTTAAATGTTAAACTGTAAAATATTTTTGTATGAATGAGTTGTGCCTCTCTGGAGTTAGATTAGTCTAAGGTTTTTAGAGAAAAGCCAAGGAAAATGACTCCTTGCATATTGTAATCTTTTTAGTTAGCCAATAAAAGGTGTCATTTTGCTTGGCTTTTCTCTACATTCATAATGGCTAACACGGTACAACACCCTAGTACTAAGGTTTTTATTAAAGGAATGTACAAAACTCAAATCAACATACTCGGTTCTCCACTCTCAGCATAACATTCTCCATTAGATTTTTCTTGTTTGATCAACTATTCTTTGATACTTTTCATGTACACATAAAGAATGGTAAAATTAAATGCTTTCCCTATTCAAATGCACAAAGCAGAATTTCTTTATTCAAGAATGTGTTACAAGATTACACAACTAAAGCTAGAACATACAAAAAAACACTGCAGTCACAAATGTAATGTGCTAATGTTTTATGTACCGTTTAAAGCATTTAGTATTCAGTTAAGTCATTGTATAGTTATTTGTTCATTTTATTGTTTTATGTTCATTTTCACAACTTTATTACAAAGAATTGGTAAAACAAGGTAACATGGTTAGCTTGGCTGTTTTCAACTGAAAAATCAAATTGCTGATGTTAAGAATAATATGAAGACAGTGTGTCACAAGGTCACTCTTAGAAATGAATAACAACACTTTCAGATTTCTAAGAAGCTCATATTAGCCGGACGAAATCTGGTATTCTGAAAACCTGATATACTTTACTTAGGAAAGAACTGTATTTACAGAGACAAAGTGGGAGAACAATGCTGTATACTCACATGTACTTTGCACAGCCATTTGGAGTTCAGAGTAAACTGTTCCAGGAATTACAGGCGCTGGCAATTCCTGCAGGAAACTCTTTACCATTTCGCACAATGTCTGGGTATCTTGCTGTTCAACATCCACTGCAAAGAAATCTTACCAAACATGAATAAGACAATAAATAAAAGCAATTCTATACTTGGATAAAAAAAGTTTTCAAATATTGACAAAGTCTACATAAAAATAAAGGTTCTCTGTATAATATACACAATAATCACCAAAATAAGTGATTGTAAGTGGCTTGTATTTATGTGCTATTTAAATCTGTAGAGAGAAACTGTAGAATAATTTTTCTAAGCCTCAGTAGTCATAGCAGTGACAAGCCCAAGCTGCCCTACTCACCAGCTCTCGTGGCTTTTTGTGGCTCTGACCCGACAGTTCTGTACAAAAATGCACTGTCCAAACCTGTAATATGTAAATTCAAATTTTAGATCTCTTCCTAAAAGAAAAATGAGTCTTAAAAACTGCTAAGGAGCTTAAATGCTGAATAAAATATGATGATTAAAATTAAATATACAGTACATATTCACACACAGTAGATTGTTAGCATCAGAAATCCTAGTGTTTATTGGTAACTAGAACGGTCATGTCACAAAAGCAGTATGAAAGGATCCTCTTGGCTGTCATGAATGATGAGTGACTCTGGAAGGGATCCCGTTATTTTAAAAAGAGAATTTTAAGTAAGTGACCTATTCCTTTCCTCCTAAGAAAACTGTGCACTTCTAATAAGCTTCAATCCTATCTATGAATTGCTGCACCCACCACACAACGAAAACAGCTCAGGTTCCTGGTTGGCAACCCCCCTGGCAGACACTTGGTCCAGCACCACCCTCCGCAAATGACCATCTATCTGCCACAGTCAGGTATTACATGGGCATCCCCTTGGCCTGGTCTAGCTGCTTGGGTCGTCTTGGCCTGGCCCAGCTCCTCAGGTCCTCAACAATGACGATCCAACGAGCCGGATCACCCTCGGGTAATCGCCCCACATAGCCAGAATGCCATAACTGACACTCCCTCACAATGTAGATAATGCACCTCTTTCGGGACTCCTTAAGCAACCGCTCGTTTGAAACAAAGTCAAACCAACAGTACCCAAGGATTCTCTGAAGAGACATAGTACCAAAGAAGTCCAGTCTTCATCTGAGGTCACTGGATAGTGTCCATGTCTCACAACCAAATAACAAAACAGGAAACACCAGGGGCCTCATGTATAACGCCGTGCGTAGAACTCACACTATAATATGGCGTAAGCACAAAAGCGGGAATGTGCGTACGCACAGAAAAATCCAGATGCAGGAATCTACGTACGCAAACTTCCACGTTCTTCTGCTACATAAATCCAGATCAGCGTGAAAAGTAACGCACGTGCCTTCTGTCCCGCCCCAACTCCTCCCAGAATTACGCCTCTTTGAATATGCAAATCAATATAAATAGCCTTCTGTGAAAAGACAATGGGTAAAAGCACCGGGGAAAATATAAGAATTTCAGCGAATACCAAGTGGAGGCAAAGGAAAAACGTACTATTTGTTGGTTTAAACAGTGATATAAACAACAAAAGGAAGTTGATCGAGTGATATATAGTGTCAGAGAAACTCGAAAGCTCAAGTTCACAAAGTTGCACAGGGCCGAAATAAAAAAGAAGTCACATATCAAAGTTGCCGTGAAAAGGCGAGTCGTAGCCCACCGTCTGAGTGTCATATGAAAGCTTATTAGGGTACAGACAAAAAAAATAGGCACACAGTGGGGAAAAAAGCACGAAATGTCAACTTTAATCTCAAAATTTCCACTTTAATCACAGAGTTTATTTTGTCATTAAAGTAGAACATCATAAACTTAATCTTAAAATCATTTGATTTACTAGTTTCTCAAATCCCATTGTAACTAAAGTAGCACGTTAAATGCTTAGTTCTGTATTTGATCTTCTATGTGCTCTGTGTGTGTGAATCACTACCTGCTTCTTAAACGGGCTTTCTCTTTCTCTGACAGGACACATAATCCATTACATTCGTGATATTACAGCTCTCTGAATAATTAAAATACTGAGATGTATATGTGATATCTTTTTCATGATGATAGGAATGAAAGCATGTTATTAAACATGGGAACACTGTGGCGCAGTGCTTGTTCATGTCTCACGCAATTTATTACAGAAGTACTGTCTCTTTCGAATGTACTAACCTCCAATTCCTGTCCTTACTTTTCTTTCTCCAAATACCCAATCGCCACACAATCAGCTCTGTAATAGACGTGAAGCCATTTGTAAGCTTAGAACGCCGATTCTTCAAAACTTTTAAGGAACATTGAAATATCTTCGTAGTACATGTTTAATTATTCTATCCGTCTATCCTTCCAGTGTCGCGTCAGCACCAGCAAGAATACAATGCAATGCAGGAACAATCCCTGAATTAGTTAGTGCTGCGGCACCGTGTCCTCACATGTTTAATTATAAGTTAAAGTTTTATCTGTATAATATAATCAACATATTTTGCTGCATTTCATCTTAAAAATGATATCGTCATCATATGTAAATACGTGCTTTATAAAGTGGTGCAGGTTGTGCAATATTATAACTGTAGTGCAAGTTTACAGTGAGGTAATTGTACTTATAAGTACAAACAGTTCTACAAGGAGCACTTGATGGACTGATTGAGTGCGTTTAAAGTTCTTGGGATGAAACTTTTTCTAAACGGCGAAGTCCGCACAGGAAAGTCTCTGAAGCGTTTTGCCGTGGCTCAGGCAGCATCTACTTCATGCTGTATACCGATAATTTTCTTTCCAATCAGCTGCTGCTGTGATTCCCCACTCAGATACAGTGATATAAATACTCCGAGTGGTGCAGTGAGAGTAATACGGAAAAAGATGATCTGTTGTGGCAACCCTTAACGGGAGCAGCTGAAAGAAGAAGAAGATACAGTGAGAGTAACAATGCTAGAGCAGTTATGGTATTTGGAATACTATGGCTTTCCCTGGACCATTATATTGCTACAGGTTAATTACAATCAGATGCATTACACTAATAAACAATATGCAGTTAGTTTCAGTGTATTTATAAAGCCGCGTCAGGAATGTGGATCTAAGAAAGAAAGGGTGACTACACAGGAACAATAGCACTGCTTTGACGCTGGGTGCCGCCAGTCTGCAAAACCGAGCGGAGAAATTGCGTACGCCAGGGTATGAGGTACCGTGGAAATGTGCGTGGCTTTACGCCAAGTTTAGGTTTTATACATCGTGATTTGAGCGTAGAAACGTTCGTACGCAACATTTCTGTGCGTACGCACCGTTTATACATGAGGCCCCTGGTCTCTAAAGACTTGGACCTTCGTCACACACCCCTTTCCAGTGACCTCATGACCCCCCATGCTCTCCCAAATCAGTCTCCTGACTTTACAGGAAGAGTCACCAGAGACATGAATGTCACTGCCGAGGTAAGTAAACCTTTCAACGAGGCAGACATCCTCTCCACAGAAAGACGCACTCTGATGGCTGTGCCCAAGAGATCATTAAAGGCCTGGATGTTGGTCTTTATCAAAGACAGGCGCAAGCCAGTACAATCAGATTCCTCGCTCAGTATCTCAACAGCCCCGATCAGAGCCTCCACTGACTCCACAATAATCGCAGCATCATTGGCAAAGTCAAGATCAGTAAATCTTTCTTCACCAACACATGTCCCACAGCCAATGGACTCCACAACCCTGTGAAACACCCAGTCCATGTAAGCACTGAACAAAGTAGGAGCAAGATCACACCCCTTATGAACCCCAGAATCAATGATGGGGGGGAACACAGATTCTTCCTCCACTCTGCACAGCACTCACAGTACCAGTGTATAGGTGGGACATTATATTCAGCAACTTCGGGAGGATCCCACAAAGCCTCAGGATGTCCCACAGGGCAGCTTGATTAACTGAGTCAAACGTTTCACAAAAAATCAACAAAGGCTTCAAAAAAAACTCTTAATATTTGCATTTGCGCTTGATGAGAACGTCCAGTGTCAGAATTTGGTTGATGGAAGACTTCTTAACATAAAACAAGACTGCTCCAGTCACTGGAAGGTGAGCAAGTGATCCTATTGAAGTTGGCCCTAGCAAGGAACTTACCCAGAACCAAGAACAGCGTTATCTGCTTGTAGTTGCTGAGATCCAGGCAATCACCCTTCCCTTTCCAGACAGGAACAAGAAGTCCCATTTTCTAGTCAGTTGGAATGACACCCATCTCCCAAATGGAAGCAAAGATTGCTTGCAATGCCAGGAACACAGCCTTACTACCATCCTGGAGAAGTTCACCCCAGATACCACAGATCCCTACAGCCTTCCCTACCCTCAGCTGTTTCACTACCTGTGCAATCTCAATAAGATTGGGTGGTTCACAGCTAATTGGAGGATCAGCCTCAAGGACCATGGAGCCAGAGGTTCAGTTTTAAACACCTGCTCAAAGTATCCAGCCCAGCTGGTCACAATTGCAGCATCGTTTGTAAGGACTGCTCCATCACCTGTCCTGACTCTCCATTGATCAGATTCAGATGTGTGTAATGCTTCGATTCCTCTGTAAGAAGGATGTGGGTTGCTAGACCACAGATGGTGTGTCACTTGCTCACAGATTCCTCTAACAAACACCTCCTTATCTGCCCTCAAAGCCGTTCCTCTTGGTTCCCGGTACAGACCAGAGTTGCCATCAAGCCATGAGCTGAGACTCCTCTTGAGGATATCCAGGGTGCCCTGTAAGATGAAATATCTCCTTCTGGGAACACTGGCAACACCAACACAACCCTCAGCAACCTTCAGGGTATTATCACGGAAGGTCTCCCACATCACATTAGGATCTGAAGTTGCACCCAAGTCAGTTAGTTGCTGACACAAACTGCATAGTCCTTACTCAAACTGTGTACAAACTCATTAGAAACAGCCTGATCTTGGAGTCTGGCCAGGTCCAGCCTCATTCTCCTAGTAGGTGATCTTCAGAGTAGCAATAACAAGTCTGTGGTCAGAATTCACAAATTGGCACTTCTGCAGACCCTGCTGTTCTGTAGTAGCCTCCAGTTTCTGCCCACGAGAATGTGATCTTTCTCCTTCACCACACCACCAGTACTGGAGTACTAAGTCCAATGATGTAGCTCATGGTGCTGAAACCAGGATCCAGTGATCTGCAGCCCCTGACCTTTTACTAAGTCAAATAACATGGAGCCACTTTCACCATGGTCAGCAGACACATGGGGACCGACACAATCCTCATAGCCAGCCCTGTCTGTGCCAGTGGTCGCTATGAAGTTACCCATGACCAGAGGAATGTCACCTCATGGGCACCCATCGACCTCCGAGAGAAACTGCGAATAAAATGTCTCTCTCACTGAGACATCACCCACCACGGTCAGAGCATACACTAAGACAACTTGTAAGTCACCCAGAGAACACTCGTTGAAAGAAGTGATATCGGACTTCATCTGGAGGAATGGATCTGCCTCTGCAACAGCTACTCCCCGAGTATGACAGCCATCAGAGCGGCCAGACCAATAAAAGGTGTACCCACCTATAGAGATCTGCCTAGTCCTAGGATTGCACACCTCAGAGAGTGCCACCACTGAAATGCGGCTTCTATGAAGCTCCCTCAACAGGAAAGGAACATGATCATCATGCCAAAGAGACAAGACGTTCCATGCGCCTACCCATACGGGTCACCTCAAATTGGGAACCAAGTGCTGCAAGGCAGCAGGCGACAACCTAGCACCACACCAGTTCCAATCCCAAACAGGGCTGAGCCCACTGGCTCTCTTATGGTGTCAACTCTTTCGGGGATTGTGACAGTGCAGGTCAGCTTCACACTCCCACATCTGTTCTAGAAGCCTCTTGAATCCGACACCATCAATAACATAACCGGATGAACCAGGCAGATGAGGACAAAACACCCACATTGCAAGGGGTGTGTGCATACTGGTGTGAAGTGCTTTTATTAAAAACAGTCCAACACAAGCAAAGTGCTCAATAAATCCAGGGGTCACGGGGGTCTGCTGGAGCCAATCCCAGCCAACACAGGGAACAAGGCAGGAAACAATCCTGGGCAGGGTGCCAACCCACCACAGGACACACACAAACACACCCACACACCAAGCACACACTAGGGCCAATTTAGAATCACCAATCCACCTAACCTGCATGTCTTTGGAATGTGGGAGGAAACCGGAGCACCCAGAGGAAACCCACTCAGACACGGGGAGAACATGCAAACTCCACGCGCAGGGAGGACCCGGGAATCGAACCCAGGTCCCCAGATCTCCCAACTGCGAGGCAGCAGCGCTACCCACTGCGCCACCGTGCCGCCCCGTACTCAATAAATGCAGTGCCAAAATGCTCAACACATACATAATCAAATAAAATAGAAATTCTTGTGGAGCTTAAAATCAGTCAAACAATCCATCAACTGACATCTCCTCAGCTTATCTTGACCGGACCTTGCAGCTAAGGAGATGCCTATCCGACAGACACAGCCTTCCATCCAACTATGGTCAACAGGTCTGGGTCCCAGCCGTTTACATGACTCAACAGCAGGGCTCCCAATTTGAACGCAGGCTCTGGTAGTTCCTGTCTACAGACACAGAAAGGCTCCCTCAACAGAACACCTCTCTCCCACTCCCGCTACCTTTCAGGACTTAAGCAGTGAGCGGCCCACCTCCTATTCCCTCTAGGGGCCTCATGTATAAACAGTGTGTACGCACAAAAATGTTGCATACACCCATTTCCACACTCACATTACACTGTATAAAAACTAAACTTGGTGTAAAGCCACACACATTCTCATGCCAGCTCAAACCATTGCGTACGCAAATTTTTCAGCTCAGTTTTGCAAACTGGTGGCACCCAGCGTCAATGCAGTGCTACTGTTTCTGTGTGGTTTCCCTTTCTTTTTTAGATTCACATTCCTGACGTGGCTTTATCAGATACACCAAAATCAACTGCTTATCGTTTTTCAGTTTAAGGCATCCGATTGTAAATAACCTGTAACCATATAATGGTGCACGGAATGGCAAAACTATTCCAAATACCATAACTACTTTAGCATTGTTACTCTCAGTGCACCACTCAGAGTATTTTAACCTATTGTATCTGAGTATCGAATCACAGCTATGCAGCAGCTGAATGGAAAGCTCTAGGGGAGATTGTGTCAAGAGAGGGGAGAATTATCAGGATACAGCTTCTAGGACATGCTGCCTCAGCCATGGGCACAGTCTATTTGAACTTCTCCCATTTGGCAAACGTTTCAGAGACCTTTCCTGTACGGACCTCGCTGTTCAGAAACAGTTTCATCCCAAGTGCTATAAATTCACTTAATCAGTCCATCAAGTGCTCCCGTTAGAACTGTTTGTACTTATAAGTACAATTACCTCACTGTAAACTTGCATTATAGTTGTAGTATTGCACAACCTGAGCCACTTATGCTTTCATATTGTTCATTGTTTTTATCATATTATTATTGTTATTGTTATTTTACCGTTTTATAGGAAAATAAGTTTATGGAGGATGTGCATATTGAATCTCATTGTACCATACAATAAACAATAAAGGAATTCAATTCGATTCAATAGAAGAGAGCATAATTTACAGATGACAACGACTGGCTTCTAAGTCGATTTAGATTTCCAAGAGCTATCTTCTTGGAGCTCTTGATATCATTTTTAAGATGAAATGCATTAATGTATATTACATTACACATATACATTTTTACCTTAACTTAAATAATGTATACTGTTAATAAGTAAATGTGTGGACACGGTGGACAGCGGTAGTAATGAACTGGCGCCCCCTTTCAGGGATTGTTCCTGCCTCGCACTATATGATTGCTGGGACTAGAGCAACCCTGGATTGATAAATGGATGGAATAATTAAACATGTACTACAAGATATTTCAATATTCCTTAAAAGTTTGGAAGAATATGCATTTTAAGCTTACAGATGGCTTGACAGCTGATTGTGTGGTGATTGGTTACTTGGAGAAAGAAAAGGAATGACAGGAATTGGGGGTTAGTACATTTGAAAGAGACAGTACTGCTGCAAGAAATTATTTTAATCGAGGATCATGTATGGCGCAGCAAGCATCTTGCTGGAGGCAAGAACAATCTCTGGACGGAATGCAAGCTCGTCGCTACCACTGTGCCCCAAAGCTTTATACATGCTTTAATTACTATCATCGTGAAAATGGTATCAAGTATACATCTTAGTATTTAGCTGTAATATCATGAATGTAATGTATTCTGTGTCCTGTTGGCATAAGAGAAAGGCCATTTAAGAAGCATAGTGATTCACACACATACAGCACATAGAAGAACACATAGAATATGAACCATTTAACGTGCTACTTTAGTTATGATGGGATTTGAGAAACTAGTAAATGAAATGATTTTAAGATGAAGTTTATGACATTCTACTTTAATGACAAAATAAACTATGTGATTAAAGCGGAAATTTCGACCTATTTTCCCCAGTGTCCCCGTTTTTGTTTTCTTTTCTCTGTACCCTAATACGCTTCCATATGACACTCAGACAGTGAGATACAATCTCGTCTTTTTATGGTGACTTTGATATCCGACCACTTCTTTTTTATTTAGGGCACTGTGCGACTTTCTGAACTTGAACTTTCGAGTTTCTCCATCACTCTGTCACTTGATCGATTTCCTTGTGTTGTTTATACCACTGCTTAAGCCAACAAACTACATTTTTCCTTGCCTCAACTTGGCATTCACTGATATTTTTTTTTTTTTTTTTCCCACATGCTTTTTCTATTTTCACTTAACCGAACACTGAATGGAAATTGCTATTTATATTGATTTGCATATTAAAATATGCAAAATTCTGGGAGGAGTCAGGGTGGGGCAGCAGGTGAGTGCACGAGCGTTACTTTTCACACTGACCGGGATTTATGTAGCTGCATGAAATTTTTACTTTGGCTGGAATGCCAATCCTGCCACCAATCCCAAAGTTTTCCTGCAAGTATATATTTACCACGAACTAATATTAATCTGTGGTTGACTCCTTTACTGAAATGTGCAAGCGTTTACATTTACCAAGGCATGGTATCGATCCTGGCCTGCGTTGTACCCAGAGCTTGAAGCGGGCCTGTAAACATACTGGCACTTCAAAGTTTCTGCTTTGTGAACCACAGAGTAGCAGCACATTGTGGTCCAACCTCCTAGGGGACACCCTAGTTCTCCGCAGTATTTCATATATTTCATCACCAAAGGACAATCATTGTCACACCCTGTCATATAAAGCATATGTATATAAATGTGCTCAACAACCCAATTTGGCTTGAATTTGTATGTATTTTTAATGCATAGTGAGGAGTAAGAAGAAGTCAAGAGAATAGGGAGTACAGCATGTACCCAGTGATGCAACTTGCTAAGCATTTCTTCTAAGAGCTTTACCAAATGTTCTTTCACATTACTGGTGGTACCGACTTTCATTTGCATAACGTGGCAGCACCGTTTCTCCACACGATTACAGCCTCAGCCTGGTCAATAACACTGTTGTGGTGGTGGTGCTCGTTTGCATAAACTGCAAGACCCATTTCTCTGTGCTTAGATAGAAAAAGGACCTGGTGCCCAAGAATCCCTCACTAACTATATTATTACCAGCAAATAATGACAAATAAAAAAATGAGTTGCCTAATTTTCTTTTTTCCATAACATTACCAAGTTTCAATTAAATCAGTCGAAGAATTTGTGATTTTGGTGTATTTAGTTTTTCTATTGTGGGGGCTTTTAACTCATTAATAATGATGTAAAGAAATGTCTTCTCTTAGTGAATACCTACAGCCCTAGATGTACCATCCTGCTAGATTTCAGCTTTTGAACTAAATGGAAATTCGTGGTTTTGTTGATAAGTGAATCAGCCAGTTACCTTTGCATTTTATCTATATATTTATCTTCTTCTTCATCTTTTCCCACTTCTATGTGGGGTTGATGTTTTATATACACACACACACATACACAAACACATATATACATATTTTAAATGATTTTTACATTAAATGTTGAACACAAAACTAGACAGAAGAATAGTGGTAAAAAGGTAAAACAAAAAACAAACAAACAAACAAACAAACAAAACAGATATATGAAAAGCTTATTAACCCAATTAATGAGTTGATCCTTTACCTCTTTTCTCGATGGTCTCAATAATCCTTATAAGAATTGGGGGAGCACTGTCAGGAGGGGAGAACTGCTCTGTCAGATCAAGCACTGTGGTTACTGCAGGAAACAAAAAATAAAATAAAAATTGCATAAATTAAATCATTTAACTGGAAAGGACTAATCAAAATTATACTGCAAAACTCTGCATATTCCCAGAATGAGTAACAATGTGTATCTCAGTGTTAAGTGATGTAAAATAATGCTTAAGAGTGTTTAAAACTAGTATTTAGCATGCTGCTTAATATAAAACATTTTTGCAACTTTTAAAACGTAATATAAAAGTTTAAAAGGGTAAACATAATGCCAGAAAAAACACTGCAAAACAAAAAAATTTTATAACGAATAAGAAGCAATGGTGACCACTTAAATTAATTCTTAGGATTGTGCATGAATCTAAAATCATACATGCAGAAGTGTCTAACATACAGAAATGTGCAAATACAGATGTCCCTATTTTGTTAGAACTAACATGAATAAAGATAATTCAACAGAGAAGGAGACAAAAAAAAACAGTAACTGCAACTTGCAATGCATTATTAGTGAAATACAAATTTGCAAAGGAATTTCCATTTTCTGATTTGAAAAGGACAGCACAGCTAGCCCCTGCTTCCAGACAAATACAGTTTCCTAGGTTCAAATCTCACTCCCTTATCACTATCTATGTGGCTTTTATATATCATCAATGTGCCTGTACTAGATTCCATCCCACATTACCAAACTCATATATGGTAGGTGGAATGGCAACTGTAAATTGTCTCCTGTGTGAATGAATGTGGCTATATGTGTCCTGCAATAACAAGTTACAAAATCAAATATCAAAGCAGAGTTCTGGTTAGCCTTTACCATTAGAAGAGTTAAATGTTTCACCTCAGTTATAGGTTTAGCAATTGTTTTGTGTATTATGGTAAAAACACACCCCTTCACTATTCAATTTTAGCATTGGCTTTCTGATGGCTTTTACTTAGAAGAAATATGCACATCTGCATCATGAACACTGCTAAACTATGGAGTATCTCAATGAATATGCATTATTCTCACAAATATCCATTAGGGCTGGGAATACATCAAATTATTCAATTTGCAGAAGTCAATATAGCAATATTCAGCACTTTGATTTTTTTTTCATAACGTCTTCTGAACATTAAATAAAACCTACAAAGTCTCAAGTGCTCTAAGCATGACTGTATTGACTGGCACTGATGCATGTTTAAAAAAATAAATAAAATTTGGAGCAGGTAGGGCTTGCTCTACTGTTTGGTTTTACCTGGGATGACAGTTTAAGCAATATAACATCTAAAGATAAAACACATTACTGAATATAAAAAAAGACATCTGAATACTTTGGGATGCCTGCAACAGGCAGCAAAAAAAGGTCCTTGCTAAGTTTCATAAAATATTTAGCGTGCTTGAGAATTTTTCAGTGTTTGTTTATGGGATAAGCTGCATTACAGGACATTTTAATTTTAAATTTATATTTTTGTTTAGCATGTGAAATGATCTTCCTAATTACAGTAATAGATAGTCAACATAGTGCATTCATTTTTCATTAATCTTTATGATTATTGGAGAAGTCAAATACACAACCATATTACTTTGTGAGAAAAGGTTAGTAATACAATAATAAAACACTGTAACAAACTGGTCAAAATCTCCCCAAAGCAGGGTGCCTCAAGAGCTGACTGATGATGAAAAGCAGCAGCTGTAGATGCAGAGGTAAGAGGACTGGGCATAAAAAAAAAAACAAAAAAAAAAACAAAAAAAAAACAAAAAAAAAAGGATGCAAAGTGAAACTGGCATGTGGTTTCAGTTTGGGTTGTTGAAGTGCCATGAGCCTAGCTGTGTGTGGGATGATGAAATTGTCTGCTACACCACAGATTAACAAAAGCTACAAGATAGGAAAATCGTGAGGCTTCTACAGACTGACGTGAATTTGAAGTAGTAGGCTGGATGTGCAAGTTCCTTCAACAAAGAATAATGGCTAAAGTAAAAGAATCTTGTCCGCAAGAATGGGAGGATTGTAAATAGTTACTGGTTGTTTTATTGTTATGTTTAAGTTTTTCGTGGATAGAAATTAACCTCCTTGATTTCTGCATAGCTCTATTCTTCACTGCCCAGGAAAGGCCATTACAGTTACTGAAACAAAAATATCTGAATTTTATAATGCCAAATTCATTTTTTTCCCTTAGAATTCTACACACAACACCCCATAATGACAACATGAAAAAAGTTTACTTGAGGTTTTTGCAAATTTATTAAAAATAAAAAAACTGACAAATCACATGTACATAAGTATTCACAGCCTTTGCTCAATACTTTGTCGAATTACCTTTGGCAGCAATTACAGCCTCAAGTCTTTTTGAATATGATGCCACAAGCTTGGCACGCCTATCCTTGGCCAGTTTCGCCCATTCCTCTTTGCAGCACCTCTCAAGCTCCATCAGGTTGGATGGGAAGCATCGGTGCACAGCCATTTTAAGATCTCTCCAGAGATGTTCAATCGGATTCAAGGCTGGGCCACTCAAGGACATTCACAGAGTTGTCCTGAAGCCACTCCTTTGATATCTTGGCCTTGTGCTTAGGGTCGTTGTCCTGCTGAAAGATGAACTGTCGCTCCAGTCTGAGGTCAAGAGCGCTCTGGAGCAGCAGTTCATCCAGGATGTCTCTGTACATTACTGCAGTCATCTTTCCCTTTATCCTGACTAGTCTCCCAGTTCCTGCCACTTAAAAACATCCCCACAGCATGATGCTGCCACCACCATGCTTCACTGTAGGGATGGTATTGGCCTGGTGATGAGTGGTGCCTGGTTTCCTCCAAACGTGATGCCTGGCATTCACACCAAAGAGTTCATCTTTGTCTTATCTGACTAGAGAATTTTTTTCTCATGGTCTGAGAGTCCTTCAGGTGCCTTTTTGCAAACTCCAGGTGGACTGCCATGTGCCTTTTACTAAGGAGTGGCTTCAGTCTGGCCACTCTACCATACAGGCCTGATTGGTGGATTGCTGCAGAGATGGTTGTCCTTCTGGAAGGTTCTCCTCTCTCCACAGAGGACCTCTGGAGCGCTGACAGAGTGACCATCGGGTTCTTGGTCACCTCCCAGACTAAGGCCCTTCTCCCCCGATTGCTCAGTTTAGATGGCCGGCCAGCTCTAGGAAGAGTCCTGGTGGTTTCGAACTTTTTACACTTACGGATGATGGAGGCCACTGGGCTCATTGGGACCTTCAAAGCAGCAGAAATTTTTCTGTAACCTTTCCCAGATTTGTGCCTCGGGACAATCCTGTCTCGGAGATCTACAGACAATTCCTTTGACTTCATGCTTGGTTTGTGCTCTGACATGAACTGTCAACTGTGGGACCTTATATAGACAGGTGTGTGCCTTTCCAAATCATGTCCCATCAACTGAATTTACCACAGGTAGACTCCAATTAAGCTGCAGAAACATCTCAAGGATGATCAGGGGAAACAGGATGCACCTTAGCTCAATTGTGAGCTTCATGGCAAAGGCTGTGAATACTTATGTACATGTGCTTTCTCAATTTTTTTATTTTTAATAAATTTGTAAAAATCTCAAGTAAACTTTTTTCACGTTGTCATTATGGGGTGTTGTGTGTAGAATTCTGAGGGAAAAAATGAATTTAATCCATTTTGGATTAAGGCTGTAACATAACAAAATGTGGAAAAAGTGATGCGCTGTGAATACTTTCCGGATGCACTGTATATATATATATATATATATATATATATATAATGTGATTTGTGCTTTAAAGAATCAAGAGCTTTGTCATTGTATTAAAAAGAGAAAGAGAGCAGTGTTTGCTGACTGGATGACATAGACACAAGCAAAGCATGCATACAATGGAAACTCACAACATAAGTAGAGAAGATATGAAACAAAAATAAATGTGATAAACCACAGGTTATTAAAGATGTTTCTTTAAGACACATCTATTCATGAAATTGTTAAATTTAGGGAAAACCGTTTCCTTTGCTAATATTTCCTATTATTTTTGAGAGAAAATATACAAGGTTTTGAACACTGTGGAAAACATGCATATATATGTCTATAAGGCATTGATCTTCAAAGGTGTTTTGAAAACATATTGAGAAATATCAAATCTCATTTTGGGTTAAAATAATCACAATACCAATTTAAGTTCATATTGACAAGCTGAAATATTAATGTCCATGATTAATATGCATCTTAACAAGCTAATCAAATCACAGACTCAATTATGGGTCTCACTCTGAACTTCCTAAAGGTAGAAGCGAACTACAAAATGAAAACAAAATGTAGTGCCATTAAGACTATTGCTGCACATCCTTTCTCTGACACATTAACACGGAGTACTTTCAACCAAGGAATTATTCAGCAGTTGTGTCAAGAAACAGTACTGGGGCTCCTTTACACCAACAGCAATATGTCTGCACAATGCCTCACTGCAAGTGTAACTGGCAGTCAACGGCTTTCTTTCGTTTTATTTTTTATCTTTTTTATCATTCTGGTGTATATATATATATATATATATATATATATATATATATATATATATATATATATATATATATATATATATAGATATCTATGTATCTATTTATTTATTAACTAGCTGTGTTATCGGACTTCACCCAGGAAATTTCCTAAGACTATGGGCCTTGGTTATAGCACTGTTAATCTGATGTATTAGACATACTACAATAACAGAGTACTTTTTTTTTTTTTTTTTAACCAAGACATTCGTTTCTTTTTCTTTTCTTAAACTGGGTTAATATTATCAGTTCACTGCAGCTCCTTACTCTTGAACATACTACATACAATTGCTCAGGAGCAAAACATCTGTGATGGAGATCTTTTTTCTCATTTTCCTAGTAACATACCTTGGCTTTTGTTGATTGTCATTGGACAAAAATATAACAGGAAACTGTACTCTTTTTAAATCAAACAGGTATACAGTACAAATAACAAGAATACTGAGTATAAATATAATTTCACCCTGTAGCTAGTTTCAAACAAAATTGTTTTTAATGCTTTGATCTGTAATCTCATACCATCACATAGTTTTGTAGTGCTCAGATCAAAATCAATATAAACTGAATTATGGTTTACTTTAACTTATTACATATAACATTGACTTTTACAAGATGAACATTTACATGGAACATACAATGAAATTAAAACACACTGTAAAGAAAAAACAGGTAAAAAATTAATATAGTGAACTATGTACAATGTCCCTGTGCTTGAAGTGGAACTAAATCACTGTTCGTACTCGTGCTTTTTGTTATTAGATAGACAGTGTTTTATTACTTGTTCCCAGGGGGAAATTAAGCTTTATACATAAGATATTTAAATAAATAAATACATACATAAATAGGTGGATAAGTGAATATATCTATGTATCTATATAGATATTTATCTATATATGGAAGCGAAGATCTGTAATACGGTTTGCATATTTATAGCTAGAGATCCACAAAGGGAGAAAATTAGTCACATACCTTAAAATACTGAAGTTTATTTCTCCAAAAGATGGTTTATACATATACATACACAATGTGTATATTATATATATATATCTTTTTCATGTGGTACAAAATCATTATTCAAACAAACATTTTATTTTTGTTTAAATATAGTTAAATCTTCATAAAAAAGGAAATGTACTTGAAAGGCCCACAATATATGGGACACCCTTTTCTGTTAACTGTATCAGGTTTGTGCTTTATTGTATTTTGATTTGAATATTAAAATGAAATGAGAAAAAAACTCTAAACTAATAATCACCTCATTGATTCCGATTTACTTATTACAACTGTAATAAAGTATTTAATATATACCGGTATATATTATATATTTACATTTTTTCTGTTCTACACTTGTTTTTAATTATATTAAAATCTTTACTTTTTTCCCCTCATAGTTCTTCCTGCTAGGCATAACTGGATAATGAGCTTAAAAAAAAAAAAGATGGATGTCAGTCATTTTTCAGCTACATTATTCCAACAATTTACATCTCAGAAACATAAAAAGAAAGGCCTCCACCTGAGCCAATAAGCACAGCTGATTCCACAAAAAGAATGCTTCTATAAAAGAACTAACTGAAATTGAACTGTAGGCATTTTGCTTTACCCATTTGTATCTAATTTTGAAAATTGTTTTTTTTTTCTGGCATATGGAAATCCTTACATTTAACAAGATCACCTGCTTAGAACCAACCCAAGGAATTGAAGGAACTTGCGGTCTATAACCTGGGCATACACACATTCAGATAACAGCAGCAGCAATGGCTCTACATTGCATATTTTTCCCATTCAGTACAGCCACAAGGCAATACTATGGAAGAAACCAACTATAAATCTCTCATGAAATTATACTCAGTTTATGTAAAGCTGATTTGGGGCTCACGTGATAAAAATGACAACCCTACCTTTCCTGCACTACAGTGGCAGAAGGTCAAAACTACAAATTTGTATGAAAGACAAACATTCACATTTTAAAGTAAATAAATTTGTTAGACTCCCTTCTTAAATAGAAGTATAGCACATCTACTTCTGCAGTTTTTAGGTACTGCCCTTGAAAGTGAAGGTTTAACAGTTAAAACTCCACAAGAGGCTCTCAAATCTGTGGCTACACCACAAGCAGTGATCCTGGCAGGAGAAAGAGGCCCAGAAGTGACTAGTTATTAATCTGTATTCAGCTTAAGCGCTGTGTCAGCACATTCCTTCTGCTGTGCCAAGACATGGAAGCTGCAGCCTGGGCTTGCATTTACAGCTCCATCTCTGGCCGTTTCCATATGCACGTACTCTCAATCTTAAGTCTTTTAAACATTTTAAAGCAGGTTTGTCTAAATCTTATTTCACATTGAATTATAACACTGATTCTCCCATAACCATTAAAAACCTGTTAAATTACACTATACTAATACCTGGTGAAAGTAATGAATTGTTAACCTAGGATAATTATGTATGCATAAGTCAAATTGCATGAAAGCTTTACAATTATGTAGTGTCAGATGGTGATATTTATTCCAATGTTTTATTCTCCTGTGTTGTTAAAAAAAAAAAGTTCAAATTTAACATCACTACAACACCCAAACATCTTGGATTAAAACACATTATTCTAGTATGTGTTGGGCATTTTTTCTTCTAGTCACCAGATTTACATGTTCACTAAGTCTGTTATATTTATTAGGACTCAATATTTATTTTATATAGTTAATATCTCATGTTATATTTTTCCAATGCTGACTTATAAGTCAAATATTAACAATATTACCAAACCAAGTGATCCCTTTCAACCAAATCATACATTCAGTAAGCTAAACTCACTGCCTTAGTTGTGATTTAATAATTTAGAGTACAGTATAGACAACATTTGTTAAAGGAATACAATGAACATTTCCATTTCTATAAATAACTAAAATTAAGGATAGATACATTATAATTGAGGGGCAGTGGTATTGCTGCTGCCACATCTTTGGTCCATCCTGTGCAGAGCTTGCATTTTCTCCTTGAGTTTGTGAGGATTACCTATGGGTGCTCCAGCTTCCTCCCACAATCCAACAAAGTGCAGGTTAAGTTGACTGGCAATGCCAATTTGGCCCTAGTGTGTGTTAGTGTATGAGTGTGTAGGAGTGTTTACACTGCTATGGACTGGACTGTTCCTGCCTTGTATCCTGTGCTTGCTGGGATAGGCTCTAGCTCCCCTAGGCCCTGCACAGGATTAAGCAGGCTTTGGAAAATGTGACATGAATATTGTAACTAATGCTGCTATGAAGCCTTTCTATTTGGAAAGTATTTAAGCGTGTAATGCAAGATATATTTACAACGTTCACCTGAATCCTGCATAATTATTATTGACTCAAACTTCCTCAACTTTGCACTCCCCACTGGACCATTACGAAATTATTCATTGAAAGAACTGCAATTCAGTGATAATAATACATTTGTGTTTTAAAGGCTAACAGGTCATTTTTCTTCTAGGGATTGTCTAGCTTGACATCACAAAGCGAAGTCAACTAAAATTATTCAATCTGAAAATATACTAATATCTCTTAAAGAGAATTAGTGTTCTGCTGCTTTAAATTGAGTTTCGGGACAGCGCTAATGCTCTTCGACTCTGTATATATGAAATTCCACTTTACTTTTATCTGGTAAATTTTTAATGCTATTTAGATTCTTCAGCAAACCTTTAACTGCCTCTAGGGTATTTGCTAATTAAACCTCTACATTTTATGCTGCTTTCTCAGAGAATATGCCAGGACTGTAATGCATTAACAAGATAGTTTGCACATCCCAAGTTGGACATCTGAAAAATAATCATTAAAAATGAAATAGAAAAAAAAAATCAATCAAACATGCAAGGCAAATGAGACAAAAAGAAAATTTGATGAAGAGATGTGTGCTTGAAAAGTTACAAAGATTCCATAAAATTATTTAGATTAACTATACATGATCAGCCAGACCATTTCCATATTTTCCTGGAGAAATGAACCAACACCTTTTAAATTTTCAATAAAATGTAATATAAATGTTTAAGTAAGAACAGAATGTGAAGGGAAAAGGCCAATTTCCTAAAGCATGTATAGTTTCATCAGAATTAAGTGCATAAGCCCTATTCCCTCCAGAACAAATGACTAGAAAGCAAATGCTGAACACCCCAAAAGGCCAACAGTCACACAAGCAGCCTGGAATTTGCTGTTTCAGCAAATCGTCGCTTTTCCAGAGGCACACAAAAAGCGCCTTTTCTGCAGACTGGATGCTTGCCAGGTCTCCTTCATGATTCAGATTTATGGATTCCTTACGAATGCAAGGAAAGAAAGCTGTAGCCAAAACCATAGGGAGGGTTCAGAAAAGTTGCCAGATGATAAAGGGAGCCCAATAGTGTCCAGGCAGCTGGGGATAAACTTAACTCCCATCCCCCACCCCCTCAGAGTTTAACACTTTCATGTCTACAGAGAAAGGCAAGGGGAGACAACAGTCACTCCATAAATTTAAGGCAGGAGGGCACCAGGTCATCACTCTCAACTTTTACTTGAAAACATCCCTGACCCAAGTGTCACCGTGAAATGAATCAATGTTCTTACCTACAAACTACTCCGTGATACTCTACTTTAACAGATTATCAATAAGATTTTTGCCGTTATAAGATTAGCAAAAAAAAATAAATAAATAAAATGAATGCATTTGCAATTTATCTGCCTCCTAGAAATTTCTCACAGGAAGCTCAGCATTGTACTATATGAGCTTTCGAATTCTTCAGGTAAAACCTTACATTAGATTAGATTACATCTTGCCTGAAGAAGGGGCCTGAGTTGTCTCGAAAGCTTGCATATTGTAATCTTTTTAGTTAGCCAATAAAACGTGTTATTTTGCTTGGCTTTTCTCTACATTCATAATGGCTAACATGGTATAACACCCTAGTACTTCAGGTAAAACCTGAAATTTAGAAGCCAGTTTAAACCAACAAAAAATTAATTATGAATTGTTTCAATTGACTGAAATGTAATGCTGTTATGAAACTTTCATTTTGACAAAAGAAAAAGGTTTGTGAGCTTAGAATTGTGAAGAACTATAAGTAACACTTATTTTATGTGTTTTGGTGTAATTGATTTTAATTTCACCAAATACCTGATATTTACATGTTAGATATTTCAATCTAACACGCATATACAGCAAGTTTAAAGAATTAAAAAAAATAGTAATTGGTTAAGTACATCATAATAACAGAGTATGCATCATGCAGGTTATGTGGATAATATTCATTAGTGAAAAGTGCATCTCCCACTAATGAAACACTGGATCTAACAGCACAGGTTTATTATTTAACTACAATACTCTCCTCAACATCTCTGTACTCATCAAGACAATATTTAATTTTGATAGGTCATGCTGCAGATTTTCTCTCACAATCAGTGTGTACTTTTAAATATACGTGTGAGTAAGTATATATACTTTATTTCTATTTTTTTTTTTACTGTGCCTTTGTCTCTTTGCAACTGCAGTGCTTTCTGAGGCCGTCAGCTGCTCCTTTTCACTTATATCTCTATGCACTTGTTACAAAATTACATTGTGACATGTGCTAACATGGTGTTTCTTTTGGCTTGATTACTGGTGATTTGAATTTCTGGTTGCCTGTCCATTCAGTTATTGCATGCATCTCTATCATGTTATGGCCTCTACCTAATGCCATTTCCCATTAGTGAAAAGGAGGGATTTCCATTTTAGCAGACTTTCGGATCTCTGAAACAAGTGTACTGCACCAAACAGGTCAAATAAGGTGCCTACACTGAGATTTGCATACATGAGATGGCTCAGAATTATGACTGCTCATTTGGTAAAAAAATAACAAAAAAGACAAACAAGAGTTCAAATAACAATGCACAGTATAAAGTGGATTTGTTTGAGTAAAAGTATTACATAACTTTAACAGTTGTCCTGTGACCATTTTTAGTGTTAATAGACTGCTGCCTTTCTTATATTTCTGCTGCAGGCAAAACTTAATTGTACCATCTATGTCAGTGTTTCTCCACCATGCGGTTACAACCCAAAAAAGGGTCGCAAGTTGCTATTGTTTATAATAGTAGTGGGTCACGATGGGTCACCGCTCTGATAACTGCGTTCAATCACACTCTATTCACCAAGGGGGATCACGCTTGATTCACAGAGGGGGTAGAAACTTGGGAAAAAGTGGGTCATAGAACCAGAAAGCTTGAGAAGCACTCATGTATGTAACACTGCCCGAGTTCAATTCTACCTCTGCAGATCAGATGCTCAAGTAGTTTCACATGATTTAATCATTTCTCAGTCGTATAACTAATATTCTTTTTAAGTGATAAGCCTGTGTGAAGCATCTACAGGTTGCAAAAAGTTCTGAATAATTGTCTGAGTCATGAACTGAAAAGAAAAACAAACATGAGCACACTATATCTTGCTTTCTTTTCTCTACACTGACATTTTTGCTTTTGGCTACAATGGTCTGAAACTCACTGTTCAGAAGGCTCATTCAGTTTTCGTGTTCCAATCCAGATTAAAATCTTGAACCTGTTCTGTCTAGATTTCTAATGGTTGTACCTACACTTCCAACAATCCCTGCTATTCAGAGTAATATCACTACCAGACAGTATACTACACACTTATGGTCTGAGTTTCAAGAGTGGTACACCATAACTAATTTCATGTCTTAACACTCTTGCAAAATTCAGTTCTTTGCAGTTTTATACTGTAGAAGTTGAGCATTTTAAATGGCTATTTTTAATGCTTGCTGCTTAAAATTTGTTTGGAATACTTCACATTTCTCAGGTAACTGTCAGTGTCCACTTTTATGTATATGTAGTGCTAATTTTATCTCTTATTTTGTATATTTGACACAGTATTATAAACATGTCACAACATAAAGTGTTGTATAATAGTGCATGTTCAAAATGGTGCAATGTAAAGTAAATATTGATAGATGAATGGACAATGTACAGTGTGTACTGTCAAGCACAAATGAAGCAGACTATGAAAAAGACAATAGTTTCCTTCCCCATCACATTCAATTCCTAGTTCTGCCCCACAATCTTAAATATTCAGAGTTTTGCAAAATTTGTCAAATCACACTTAAGAGTTGTATCAGCCATAAGTGACAAAACCATCCTTCAGGCAGTTACCTATTGTCCAATAAGTTCAGTAAATGTTTGGAGGCATCTTTGCCTTTGCAAATTAACTCTTGCATCACAGTAGTTCAGAGAGTAAATGCATGCTTTAACTTGAAAACATGAAACATTTGAAGATACCAAGAGCAAACTTCAGACATTTACTGCAGACAATTTAAACCTCGGGTATTTCACCTCTTTAATAATGATGTCTACTTCCATGAAGAATGTCAAACTGTAGAAATTTTCAGTCTCGCTCCCCTTTTCAGAAACTTTTTATTAATGAATGTAACAAGTAAGCTAGGCAAATAGAATCACACTATAATTTGTTCATGAAATGTTGCTCCATTGTTGCATACTTCAAAAGCTGTTAAAAGACTTTAAGCACCATGCTTTTTAATGTTCTAGTGCTATTCTCTCTTGATTGAAAAATGCAGGGAAAGCATGGGCCATCAGCATATAAAGACCTTTAAATATTAAACAGCCATGTACATCATGAAAGCAGGTGAAAAAGGAGGAACTATTGAAAAACAAACAAACAAATAAATAGCAGGGAAATAGGCTGGGTTTTCTATTTTAGGTATTTAAGAAAGAAAACAGCTATTAATAAATAATTATACAAACAACCTGTCACTACTTTATATAGTGCTTTTCCATTGTCAACACCACTCCCTAAGTAGTCCACAAGTGCAGCTATATATTTTAAAACTTACAAACTTGTAGAAGGGCCTGCAAACACATGATGAAACTACTTCCTTCTAGGAATCCCAAAAAGAAAACTTTATGTCTTACCCAATGTCTCATGGGAACTTTCTGGCCGGGGTGGTCCTGGTCCAGGGGCAGCGGGTAAAGGTCTCTGGAAACGTTGCCGGATGGGTGGCAGCGACATTACCACTGGTCCCAAGTACTTGACGTATGTTCCTGGGAAATCTCCCTTTTGCCTGGTGCGCTCATTGATCCCAAAAATCCAGCCAATGTGCTCTGGATGTTGCTCATCTCCTTCCTTAAAGCCCTGTGCAAGGAGAGATGACCTATCCACAGTCAAGATGTCACCTGGCTCCAAATTGATGTCCTCCTCTCGTTCTTTCACATACTTGTGCAGAGCCTGATATTGGTAGCCCTCAGCAGCCATGTTTACACCTACCCAAATGTTTTTGAAGATAACCAGCGATTTACAGCACTGATTTGTCCCCCCCCCCCCCCCAAAAAAAAAACCCAGAGAGAGAGAGAGAGAGAGAGGCACTCAGCGAAGACTGAAACGCATAATAAACAGCAAACACCTTAATGTGTTACTGTGTGTAAGCTCCTGAGCACTACTGGCCCATATCCAACATCTGCACTTTTCTCAGCTTAAAGCCTCGGTTTAACCAAATGATGGAGCAGAGGGAGACTGTGACCAACATAACCGCGGTAATGGATCAACAGCTGGATCAACTTCAATTTTATAAGGCAACCAGGCAGATCTCCTCCTGAGCCTTCAGGTATGAACTGTTAAACCTGAAAAAGAAAACAGAAAATAATTTAAATTAAAAAATCTATTAGCAGTATAAGGATTATATCTATATTTAAACCCACCTCTTAGTATTGGAACTTAGCGGGTAATTGTACTCACTAAATAAACATAAAAACTAACCAGATTCTGCACAAGCATTTTATACCTCAAGCATTTATGACACTAATAGCTCACCAACAATTTTTGTCTTCTTCTATATAAAAAAAAAAAAATAAAATAAAAACTTCTATGCATGCAGAACATAACAAAAAGTCTTAGAGAAAACAAAACCTCACATATACAAATCTGTGACAGAAAAGAATCCAGCGATCAGACAGACAGCAAAAGTCTCAATTATTTGTGGAAGGGGGGGTTGCTTATTTTTTTGTGTGGCTATTAAGGCACACTCTGCCAGCCCTCTCCAGTTTCATGTTAAATCATACTTAACAATCAGAAATCTTTGATGAATCAGTTTCATCACGTCATTAAGCAGTCTTGTGTCAATTTAATCATATTTGCAATTTAAAAAATTATACTGAGTTAAAATATGTCACCCAGGCACTTACAGTATATACGGTTTAAGTTACACTGCATTATAAACAATTATCTTCTGAAGTATGGTGAAAACTGTGAAGAAGTCAAAATAAATTGAGAATCATAAGCAGTTCAACATAAAACAATTTAGATGTCTTATATCAACACTCATTTAAAATGGCACATTGGCAGAGTGGTTAACGCTGATATCTTACAGTTCAGGGTACACTCAGGTTCAATTGCTGCCCTGGCCACAGACTCAAACGGTTTTTTCTCCTCATGTTTGTGTGGATTTACAGCATGTTAGTTACCTTCCACATTCCAAAGAGATATGTGCTAGAGTAATCATGTTCTCAAAATTAGTCCACAGTGTGTGTGTAGGTATAAGAGAGTAGACTCTTCAATGGACTGCCATCACATCCAGGGTTGATTCTGGATGGGAAAAACTTCAGCTCACCACAGCCTTGTACCAGACTAAATGGGTTAAAGGGATGGATAGATGGACAAACACTGAAGGGTTAAAAGTTCTGTAAAAACCTTACATTTAGCATAAACAAAAAAAGCGAAAGATCCAGAAGTCATCATCATTTGAATTCAAAAGCAAATACACAGTGTTTTGTCTTAAAATCAGCTTCCTAACCCTGTTGACCACATGAACTTGAAGTCAAGGACGAGCGTCTAACAGAAATTAGGGTAACCCAGGTGAAATAAATACAGAGAAAGGCATAAGTTGGTAAGATCATCTCATCTCAAGCAAGGGCAAAGCAAACCTCCGATGAGTCAGCCAGAGTTTAAGAAGATCCAAGCAACCCTCAAACAGTGCAGGCAGAGATCAGCAAGACTAAATGAATCTTCAAACAAGACGGAAATTTTTAAGGAACACCCTATCAAACCTCAGAAGAATGAGCAAGAGAGCTGGAGCAATAGAGTAAACCCTATAAGATGCTGTAACAGAACTTCATCAATAGTCTAAATATCAGTGGTCGGACCACTAATGGGTCAGACCACTAACAGTTGAGCATTAGTGACATCAAAACCTACATGGAAAAGGTAGTTACAAAACCTAAGGAATTATTTAGAGATCACCAACATTTTATATATCTAGAGATGAACGTTTTTCTATTTTAGAAGAGTCAGTCAAAGATAAAACTAGTCAGAGTAAGCCTCACAAGAAACACTCAAAAGTAAGAATAATCAAGGTAGACGAAGTACCAAAATATCCTCACGATTACTGCAAACACAAAATAAACCATAACAAGTAGGTACAAATTAAAAATGACAGTTATTGAGAGGAAGATGTTGGTACCATGTACCTTGTATAAGTCAGGTCCAAAAGAATGAAACTGCTTGAAACCTGTACAAATGAAAACAAATCAAACCTAAGGGTGCAAAAAACTTGCAACAGACCCTCGCCCCTACCCTGACTGCATTATACTACCACTAAATCCTTTTGCAGCAGTTCTATATTTAGCTTTTCATCACTGCGCACATATGGAAACACTGCAAAGACCAGGACAGCGAGCCTTGACATGCTGCTATGATTAAATGTAGTTCTTAGAGGTTATAATCCACGCACCACACGTTCAGTATGAATTACTGCACTGCAAGAGGGCCCAAAGTTAAACCACAGAGATGGGAGCAGGCCATGAGTCATGGAGTTCACTCTAATGAATGGTGATGCAGTACAGCTCAAACCACAAGAAAGACAGACAGAAAGAAGAAAAAAAGAAACATTCAGTTAATCACAGCTACAGTTTAACTGAAACTAGATTTCTTGCTAGCCTACAGGGCGAATAGAACAAAAAATACACTAGAGCCTTGCTCATCTATATACTAGTCTTTTCTGATGAACACTCAAGAAAAAAAATCAAAATGATCAAAACTGTACTTTGTACTCCACATCAAACTCAACCAATTCTGAGTCCATTTTTTCAATGGAAACTTTATCATGGATTTCTATGGAACTTTCAATTGCAGCAAAGTGCAAAATACTTTTAACTAGCTGTGATTAGACTTACAAATGTTTTATTTGCTTGAATTAAAATACATTTAAAGTAACTTTTAATATTTAAATGCAATTTTAAAGTCAATGTAATTCATGATAATCTGTAATTGTAACTAGTCAAAATTACAGAGATCTATTTAAACCTTGGTTAGGCAAATGTTTTACAGGTATCCATAGTTTGAAAAAATATTGACTTCTGAGAAGCTTTCCATCTGAGAAAAAGTATCTTAACTTGCATATTTCATGAAACATTACAAATATCTTGAATTCAAGTTCAAACTAAAAATACTAAATTACAAGTATTTGCAATTCTCACTTTTTCGTCTCAAATTCAAGTTCTCAGTAGTTAAAATAACGTTATATATACTGTATTTATAATTCTGAGCTGGCAAAATATGATTAAAAATGATTAAGAGTGGTCAAGAATGACATCAAATGGTAAAATGGCTTGCCATAAGTAAAAGTCTTGGAAAGAAAAGGATGGACAGAAAGAGTTGAGGCACCAGCATCCATATAAACAGTTAAGGGTTGCAGCTAACAAGGGAACTGACAAGCACTAACTGAAAACTTCTCCAATCAGGAATTAACTCAGCACTTAAAATTAACAATGCATACTGTACACTGTATATCCTAAAATTGCATTATAATATTTTAAAGCAGCTACATGTTGCTTTACTATTTGTAACTTTTTGTGCCATGCTTCTGTATAAATAACCAGTCATCCAAAACTTGCCCACAGTATCTCCAGTAAAATTTAGGCTTTAAAAATGCAAGCATCCATAGAATTGGAACAGATAGACTTAGGGCGGTATGACCAAAATT
This sequence comes from Erpetoichthys calabaricus, assembly GCF_900747795.2. Classification (NCBI taxonomy): domain Eukaryota; kingdom Metazoa; phylum Chordata; class Cladistia; order Polypteriformes; family Polypteridae; genus Erpetoichthys; species Erpetoichthys calabaricus. The sequence continues at coordinate 129,374,456 of NC_041405.2, forward strand.
CTATATCACGGTATTTTTCTAAATTATCCCGGTTTCACGGTATTCTACGGTATTTTTTTCCCCATGCATGAGTGGATGTTAACCACATTTTCCACTGCAATTACTGGCTAAGAATAACCTATTCCACTGTCAAGAGTATTGTACATTGTACAAAAAAAAACATTTTAATGTGCACACAAGTATTAATACAGTTTTGCATTGCCCCATAAAGTGATAGTTTTCAAGGGGGTGGCACTAATGGAGAAGGTATCACATTGCATGACAGATGCAGTCAAAATATAGAACCTTTTTATTGAACATATTTTGCAAAAACAAACTATAATTTTGACAACATATTTTCAACCATACAAAGAGGCATTTAGACTTAGTAAAATATCCAGAAGTGCTTGTCAAAAATTGTATTGCACCGAATATGTCTTAGAAAAGGAATAAACAGTAAATATTTTTTGTAAACCAACTACACTTTCTGTTAATGTTAACAATCTCTGTCCACTGACACGTTAAAGTGACTTTTTAAACAACTTTATCATCATTAAACTGCATAATATTTAAACTAATAAATAATAACAATAAAATAAATAATAGTATTATTACTGATAGTTGCACTATTACTTCAAGACTTCAAGCCCAGATGCATTACACAGTATTCACCAAATTAAAATAAAATAAAACAAGTGCAACTTGGTGATGACATCTTTACCAACTGAACCATCATTTAAGCAAACTGCATTAATATGGACCTTGCTTCAAGCTAAGCTATACTGGGAAGAAAAAAACAACCTATATGTCGAGAACAAAGTCAACATTTCCACTTTATTCTCGCCGTTTATGTCGAGATTAAAGTCGACATTTCCACTTTATTCTCGCCGTTTATGTTGAGATTAAAGTCGACATTTCCACTTTATTCTCATAGTTTACTTCATAATTAAAGTAGAATGTCGTAAACTAAACTTTTTCCTAAAATCAATGTTTAATCAATTACTTAATTTACCCCATCATAAATTAATGCAGCACATTAAATGCTTTGTGTTAACGTTCCCCGACCCAGTGGTTAATCACTACGCTTCTTAAACTGACTTCCTCTGCACTAAGAGAAGACAGCGATCACCATACAGAATCCATTCACTTCATGATATTCCTGCTTTCTGAAAATTTAGAATGCTAAGATAAACACTTGATATCATTTTCATGATGAAATGCATTAAAGCAGGTATTACACATGCACGGTAGTGAGGCGTTTGTATTGAACCATCTAAGAGGAGAATTTCATGAAGGTTCATTAATAATAATGACAATAACAAAAAACAACAACATAGGGATTTTCATAAGATATTTGTTGAAAGATGGTGACCATGTGACTAATACTTCATTATTATAACAGAAAATGTTATAGCCACAGAAAAAACAGACTACTGTCAATTTATCAACCCTATTAACTACTGTATAGTTCCGTTCAAATAGCTCTGTACGGCATCATAAAATGAGTCACAGAGATACTAATATCATCAATGGAAGCCTTCAATTCAAATTTAATTAAATACCAGCACACTGATAGGGAAATCTACTTTTCATCTGTAAAGGACAAAGTGTTTAATCTATCCAAGATTAAAAGATCATTTATAAATTGAAGGAAACAGTTTGGTCTATGTAGCTTGTTCAAGTAACTAATAAGTTTTCCCAGTATTACTTCTACTAGGCAGATGGCTGGGCGTATGCTTCAAAGACAAGGCTTCAAATATTCTACTTGTTCTCAAATGTAACTGTAAAGAAGTGATTGTTAGTTTCCATAATACACACACACACAACTTTATTTTTCACTAGCCTAAACACTTGTACAATATAAACGCACAATGTGTGTTATACTGGTAAATGCTGCCTTTGTTACATTGCGAGCTGACAATTTCTTTAGAGGATTGTATTCTGCAATATTTCAAATGCAGAGTAACAGGAACATCAAATTTCACATAACTTTGAACAAGGACCAGCAGTTTGACAAAATCTAAACAGAAATTAGGTCATAATGTAGATGACGATTATTCTTTTATCCTGTACATCTTAGTAAGAATTTCACATTATTTTTATTCTTGCAACATTATTCCCATATGTAAAATCCAGGATACACTTGTGTTTTAATTTATTATTGAGGTACTCTAAAATACCCAAAACAAAACTTTGGTGAAACTTCTCATTGAGTGCTATTATAGAAAATCCAATGCTTTCAAGGAATACATACAGTTTAAAACACCACACATTTTGCTTTTTCAACAGTGCAATTAAAGTAACTAGGAACACACACATATAAAAAATAGACACCCCAAAGCTGTAGTGAAGCTGAAGCCACTGAGTTAACAGCATAGCCTGCACAGAACAAGCAGCTGGAGTTTTCACAGTACATTATCAACCATTTTAAATTAAGCCTTAACTTTCCAAAGACATACTGTAAGCCAGATGCATAAAGTCCACTAGAATAAGATTTAAAAAGTACACCATGCTGTTTAACTACTTTAAAAGTGATAGAAGTTTTACAAAAAAAGTATATGCAACAGAAGTCATATATAGAATAATTCATTGCTTTTCTGTTGAAACCATCTGTGTTTCTTTCTGAAGACTAATAATTCCACTAAAATGTATTGCAACAAATGGAAGGAACTGTCTTACTTTAAACAAACAACCTAAAATAATATTATCTTATTCTTTAAATAGCCTACTTAAGAAGAAAATAACATAGCAAAAATCACCCTATGTACTGTTTGTTTACTTAAAGGCCATTGAGGCCTTCTTTGTATGATTTTGAGCTATACAAAAATAAATTGTCACTGTAGTTAAGGTTTGCAGGAATAAAACCTGTCACTCATTGAATGGGATTCCAGTATACTTGTAGTTCAAGTGCCATTCCACATCCACAGATGACTGATGAACAGTTACTTTATGGAACAGAATGTTACATAGAAATCATACAGTATGTAACAACCGCAAAAATATTTAGAACCTATTTTTTACAACCTACATTTTTTCATTCTTGCAGCTTTCCCACAGTCTACAATCTAAAACCAACATTCTACAACCTACTACAGTATTTTGCGCACCATAAGGCGCACTGGATTGAAAGGCGCACTCTCAATTGCGGGGCTTATTTCTGTACTTAAGCCATACATAAGGCGCACCGTATTATTCGGCGCATGCAAAAACAAGGTAACAGAAGCAAAACAATGAGTTTAGTTAAACCTTATTCTACTACGTATTTAAAAATACACTCACATTGTTTTTTGATCAGTTTGTTGTCACAAATCCATCGAAGTCCTCACCTTCTGTATCTGAATTGAACAGATGGGCAAGTTCGCCATCAAACATGCCGGGTTCCCTCTCGTCATTGTCGGAATCAGTCTCGTTGCCGGGTGGCTGTTCAGCAATGATTCCAGCTTTCGCGTAAGCTCGGACAACAGTCGAAGCAGACACCTTAGCCCAGGCATCCACAATCCATTCACATATGGTGGCGTAACTCACCCGGCGCTGCCTTCCAGTCTTAGTAAAGGTGTGTTCGCCGTCTCTCATCCATCGCTCCCATGACGCTCGCATCTTCACTTTGAACGCCCTGTTTACACCGATGTCCAGCGGTTGGAGTTCTTTTGTTAATCCTCCTGGAATGATGGCAAGCTCCGTATTCATTTGCTTCACTTGTTTTTTCACAGTAGCGGTGATATGGGCACGCATGGAGTCGCAGATCAACAAAGACGGTGATGCATGGAAAAACCCACCCGGTCTCTTCACATACACCTCTCTCAGCCACTCTCTCATTTTCTCCTCGTCCATCCAGCCCTTTGGATTGGCCTTAACGATGACTCCGGCTGGAAACTTTTCTTTTGGCAGCGTCTTCCTCTTAAAAATGACCATAGGTGGTAGTTTCTGTCCATTACCGTGGCAACCAAGAACAACAGTGAAAGCCGATTTCTCATGCCCCGTGGTGCGTATGGATACCGTGCTGGTCCCCTTTTTCTCCACAGTATGGTTCACGGGGATGTCAAAAGTGAGAGGGACCTCGTCCATGTTGGTGATGTGGTTGGGCTGGATTTTTTTGTCGGTAATCTTGTTGCTGCAGTAGGTGCGGAAGATGGTCAGCTTTTCTTTGTAATCCGCTGGCAGTTGCTGCGCCACGGTAGTTCGTGCGCGGATGGCGAGATGGCGCCTTTTCATAAAACGAAAGCACCAAGACGGACCTCCTTGAAAGTGCTCGAGCTTCATGTCTTGTGCTATCGTTATTGCCTTCAGTCGAATGGTGACTGTAGAGACGCTTCTCCCGGCTGCTCTTTGTTCAAGAATCCATTGTTCAAGTTGGTCTTCCAACTCTGGCCACCTCGCCTTGTTCCCGCGGAAACTCTTTTTTGTCTTTTTAACTTGGCGCAATTCATTCTCCTGCTTCCTCCACTTCCGAACCATGGATTCATTGATTTTAAATTCTCTCGCTGCTGCTCTATTCCCATTTACAACCGCGTAACTGATAGCCTGTAGTTTGAATTGTGCATCGTAAGCATGTCTCTTCTCTGATGCCATTTTCAGGGTCCTTAGCCAAACAAATGTGGTTTCGCAGTGCTCCAGTAGTACAATATACCTACCTGCCGTAGGCGTGGCGGAGGTAAGTGTACGTGGCTTTACGTAATGTTCTGCAATTGGTTTATCGCTGCCAGCGTTCATAGTGTACGTATTACTACGTCCCTATGTCGGCAGGAAATGGTCTGACAGTCAATCAAGCAGAGCGCTTACTAAAATGCACAACAACATTTTTACAGATTTTGGAACTCAGTGCACACATAAGGCGCACCGAATTTAAAGGCGCACCGTGGATTTTTGAGAAAATTAAAGGCTTTTAAGTGCGCCTTATAGTGCGCAAAATACTGTACGTTAAGGGCCCTACAGGTATCAAAGGATTCTCACAGGACTGAAGACTACAGTCACTCTCTTCTATTGGGGTGTTACTAAAGAGTCAGTGCTGCCACCACAATACACCAAGCTTGTATTTGCATGAATTGAGCGATGTGGGGAGATTCACTGCAACATCTAATAACAGGCAATTTGAAGTTCTACAATGGCCAAATAATATGGAGCTTCAAAGACACATAGCACGAAAGCAATAAAGATTAAAGTTCTTGCTTTCTGAGTGTACCAGAAAAGCAAACTGATGGCAAAGTGTCATCTGTTACAAGAGTTACATATCAAAAACATATATAAAACCAGTTTAAAAACAATAGCGGTCATTTTTGTACAGCTTCCTAATAAAAAAATTGAACTGAAAGAGTTTACAAATAATCCTAGCAAATATTAAAGTCAATAGTGGCTGATTTAAAAGTTCTCTTCACATATAATCAGCATTTTCTTGTAAAACATCAGTGAGCATACAGACAGCATATTTCAAAAGATGAGCACTACTCATTGATCAGTCCAAGGCAATGTGCTTTAAAACACAAACACAGCAATCAGTTTTTTTCAATTTAGTATTTAGATTTCATAGCACACACCACTGTTTAATCAATATTATGGGTTCATCCTAACTATGTACATTAGCACACTGACACATTACTTCCCGTTATTCACGGGGATCAAGATTAGCTGCAGAAAACAGGTCACTGTCTCAAACTTTGTACTCTCTTCATGACAGAATGTTTTGTTGGGGTACTTCAAACTCCCTTTATATCCCAGATGGTAGAATGATTTGTTAATCTAAATTTGCCCAGTGTGAACAAGTGCAAGTATGCCCACAAATGGACTGTCACCTATTACATGCAGTATGTTGTTCTTTATTTATATAAAATGTACCCTATAGTTATAATATGTAATTGAAAGCTCCTGTATTTACTGTTTACTGGAAAAGAATCCTTCTTAGCATGGTAATTATATGTTTGCCTTTTAATATTACTTTTTATTTTTAATCTTACTTGGAAATTCAATTTAGTTTTAGTGTTCCTTCATAATGTTCTTTTAGTTTAGTTTTTATTTCACACACACACATTTTTATATATATATATATATATATATATATATATATACACACATACATACATACATACACATATTATATATGTAAAATTCCATTATAGTGTATATCTTTACAACAAAATTTTCATTACAACGAAGTATTTTTATGGTTCCGACAGCTTACCCATTTGACACGAGTCTATAGAAATCTCGTTACTACGAAGTACATTCAGCAGATACTTTCATTATAACGAAGTGCACAAAAGACCGTGAAATACCCGAATGAATCATCCACAGAGCAGTTAGTTCTGTGGCCGCAGCTCAGTTGTGCACAACAATCCCCAAACAGAAACACTCATTTTTTTTTCTCTCTTTGAACTTTCCTCGTACTGTTTTTTTTTTTTCCCCCTTTTTTGTTTCCTGCGGTTTTCAGTGATACCTTTTACTTATTGCTCATCAATATTTGAAAAACATCCACTGGAATTTAACTCATTGTCACCCTCCTATAGAAACAGCAGACACAGAAAAATGATAACAGTTCATATTAGAAAAAAAAACACTTTATTTTTTGCAGCTCTCGATTGCTGCAAAAAGAAAAGAGAATTCGGAATTTCGCCATTGACACGGTCAACTTTCTTGAAAGACAGAGTAAAAAAAGAAAAATCTTGGGTTGCAAACATATATGAACTGCTGCATTTGAAGACGTCAAAAAAGCAGTTTCTATGTGGTTCAGTGATGCTCGTTCAAGAAACACTCCTAGTAATGCTGCACTCATTCAAGAAAATGAACTAGACAGCAAGCCGAAGAGCATCCTGAAGTGCGATCTCCGTGTCTGTACAGGGCAATAGCAGGCTCACAGATATGCTGCATCTCTCCGCCAAAGTAAACAGAAAAGATCTTGATGGGTGATGCAAGGTTAGGAGCACGTAAATTGTAAATGCAGATACTGTAACAGGATTACTTGATCACTGACCTGGCCACGATCCTGCCTGACTGCTGTGTCTGTGCATAGCAGAGTGGCAGATCACACTACAATAAATAACTGTACTGTTCCTGTTTCAAGCTGAATAAAGCTGGTTTTGCTAAAGTACTGAGACTATGCTTCGTGTTTTGGGGTGCAAGACAGGGACCTATAGCACAACCCTGATCTTTTATGATTTGCTTCTGTGGCGCTTCACTGCAGCAATGTGATCCTCCTATTGCCCTGCCCCAGCAACGGACAAACAATCTTCCACAGATGCTGCAATCGCGCTTCAGGACGCACTTCAGCGTGTCGTTCCCATTGGGTGGGGAGTGGGGGGGGTCTCAAAAGAGTTCAGAAACCTCACAATATGAAGAATAATGATTCGGTTCCTGACTGATAACTGTGCTGCCCACAACATGCTTCCACATTCAGATAATGTTCGCTTTGAATACCTTCCACCCAATTGCACAGCAGCGCTTCAGCCATTGAATTTGGGCATCGTTCGCATCCTGAAAGTGTATTATCGTAAGGAAATGCTGAGAAAAATTCTCGTCAGCATAACTTGTAGGCAGGAGGAGATTAAAAGTAACGCGAAAGAAGCTATTGAAATGATTGCAAACGCCTGGATACAAGTTAAAGAAAGCACTATATTAACAAATACAGAATCTCATTACAACAAAATATTTTTTAGGTCCCTGGGAGTTCGTTATAACGGAATTTTAACTGTATATATATTATATATATATATACACACACACACACACACATATATACAGTGGAACCTAGGGTCACGACCGTAATTCGTTCCAAAACTCTGGTCGTAACCCGATTTGGTCGTGATCCGAAGTAATTTCCCCCATAGGATTGTATGTAAATACAATTAATCTGTTCCAGACCATACGAACTGTATGTAAATATATTTTCTTTAAAAGATTTTTAAGCACAAATATAGTTAAATATACCATAGAATGCACAGCGTAATAGTAAACTTAATGTAAAAACATTGAATAACACTGAGAAAACCTTGAACAACAGAGAAAACTCACACTGCAAGAATTCGCGCTATAGCGCTCCAAACCGCTCGCTAAAAACACTTTTTTTTTTTTTTTAATGAGTTTTAAGCACAGGGAAAAAAATTAACATTTGAAAAATCCGTAATTTAATAAACCACCAAGAAAAGTAGCATTGCAACAATGCATGTTATGAACCGATTGCTGTAAACAGAAGTGAAGTGGAGGTTAAAATCCAATAGAAAAAAGTCTTCATTAAATACAACGAGGTTAAAACAATGCTCGAATCAGTCTCTTTAAAAACAAGCCCAGCGCATTCTTTAACTGCCTTAGGCGGCCAGCCCCCTCTCTCTCTCGCTGCACAGGGAATGCACATGGAGAGACTGAACACGTGTGGAAATCATCGACGTGCACAAACCGAAAGGGAAACTGGCTTGTTCGTATACCAAATGTGTGGGCGTGAACAGATGCAAAAGTTTGGCAAACTTTTTGGTTGTAACCCGATTTGTACGTGTTCAGAGACGTTCGTAAACCGAGGTTCCATTGTATATTATATTATATTATATATATATATATACACACAGTAATCCCTCCTCCATCGCGGGGGTTGCATTCCAGAGCCACCCGCGAAATAGAAAATCCGCGAAGTAGAAACCATATGTTTATATGGTTATTTTTATATTGTCATGCTTGGGTCACAGATTTGCGCAGAAACACAGGAGGTTGTAGAGAGACAGGAACGTTATTCAAACACTGCAAACAAACATTTGTCTCTTTTTCAAAAGTTTAAACTGTGCTCCTTGACAAGACAGAGATGACAGTTCAGTCTCACAATTAAAAGAATGCAAACATATCTTCCTCTTCAAAGGAGCAAACAAATCAATAGGTCTGTTTGGCTTTTAAGTATACGAAGCACCGCGGCACAAAGCTGTTGAAGGCGGCAGCTCACACCCCCCCTCCGTCAGGAGCAGAGAGAGACAGATAAAAAAATCAATACGTGCCCTTCGTGCTTTTAAGTATGCGAAGCACCGTGCAGCATGTCACTTCACGAAGCAGCTGCACAGAAGGTAGCCAACGTGAAGATAATCTTTCAGCATTTTTAGACGAGCGTCCATATCGTCTAGGTGTGCGAACAGCCCCCCTGCTCAATCCCTACGTCAGGATCAGAAAAAGTCAGCGCAAGAGAGAGTGAGAGAGAGAGAAAAGTAAGTTGGGTAGCTTCTCAGCCATCTGCCAATAGCGTCCCTTGTATGAAATCAACCTGGGCAAACCAACTGAGGAAGCATGTACCAGAAATTAAAAGACCCATTGTCCGCAGAAATCCGCAAACCAGCAAAAAATCCACGATATATATTTAAATATGCTTACATATAAAATCCGCGATAAGAGTGAAGCCGCGAAAGGCGAAGCGCGATATAGCGAGGGATCACTGTATATATATATATACACACACACACATATACACACACACATACACAGTATATACACATGATTAAAGATGTATTGGAGTTTAGTTTTGTGTCACGATCAGACAGAGAAATAATTTGTATATACAGTAAGCATCAGTAGGCTTTGTGCCCTTAGAACCAAGTTATCCAAACTATTCTAACACATTTCAGTAATTAGTTACCGCTCTGATGTTGATCTTTTGGATCATAAAATAGGTCATTACAATAGCAGTTGACGAGAAGAATTCATAATTAATTGCAGAATTACAGTATTTGAGGGTTCCTCCACAGTGTCTCTTTCTCTTACACAATTTGGCTCAAAAAATAATCAGCACGTTGTCATCTCATAACAGACTTAAGTTTTGAGTTTGGTATTTTTCCATCCAGATGTTTTAGCTCTAGATTCTACTCAAGAAATTGTGACACACAAACACCCATCATCAAGATACAGTGGGGCAAAAAAAGTATTTAGTCAGCCACTAATTGTGCAAGTTCTCCCACTTAAAAAGATGAGAGAGGCCTGTAATTTTTCATCATAGGTATACCTCAACTATGAGAGACAAAATGAGAAAAAAAAATCCAGAAAATCACATTGTCTGATTTTTGAAGAATTTATTTGCATACCTGGGTGGTGTGTTTGGGATCATTGTCATGCTGAAAGACCCAGCCACGTTTCATCTTCAATGCCCTTGCTAATGGAAGGAGGTTTTCACTCAAAATCTGACGATACACGGCCCCATTCATTCTTTCCTTTACACAGATCAGTCGTCCTGGTCCCTTTGCAGAAAAACAGCCCCAAAGCATGATGTTTCCACCCCCATGCTTTACAGTAGGTATGGTGTTCTTTGGATGCAACTCAGCATTCTTTCTCCTCCAAACACGACGAGTACAGTTTTTACCAAAAAGTTCTATTTTGGTTTCATCTGACCATATGATATTCTCCCAATCCTCTTCTGGATCATCCAAATGCTCTCTAGCAAACTTCAGACGGGCCTGCACATGTACTGGCTTAAGCAGGGGGGACACGTCTGGCACTGCAGGATTTGAGTCCCTGGCGGCGTAGCGTGTTACTGATGGTAGCCTTTGTTACTTTGGTCCCAGCTCTCTGCAGGTCATTCACTAGGTCCCCCCGTGTGGTTCTGGGATTTTTGCTCACCGTTCTTGTGATCATTTTGACCCCACGGGGTGAGATCTTGCGTGGAGACCCAGATCGAGGGAGATTATCAGTGGTCTTGTATGTCTTCCATTTTCTAATAATTGCTCCCACAGTTGATTTCTTCACACCAAGCTGCTTACCAATTGCACATTCAGTCTTCCCAGCCTGGTGCAGGTCTAAAAATTTTGTTTCTGGTGTCCTTTGACAGCTCTTTGGTCTTGGCCATAGTGGAGTTTGGAGTGTGACTGTTTGAGGTTGTGGACAGGTGTCTTTTATATTGATAACGAGTTCAAACAGGTGCCATTAATACAGGTAACGAGTGGAGGATAGAGGAGCCTCTTACAGAAGAAGTTACAGGTCGGTGAGAGCCAGAAATCTTGCTTGTTTGTAGGTGACCAAATACTTTTTTTTACACCATAATTTGCAAATAAATTCTTTAAAATCAGACAATGTGATTTTCTGGATATTTTTTCTCATTTTGTCTCTCATAGTTGAGGTATACCTATGATGAAAATTACAAGCCTCTCTCATCTTTTTAAGTGGGAGAACTTGCACAATTGGTGGCTGACTAAATACTTTTTTGCCCCACTGTAGATGTTTTCGGTATCAGGGGACCCTAAAACATCGATGTCCATCGAAAAACAGTCTAAAGCTTTCGCTCCTCCCCCATAGACGATAGGTTATGAAGGAGAAGGGCGCAAAGCAAAAATAGTTCATCTATAACAAAACAAAAAAAATAAATGCATCCTCTATAACAAAAGTGTGCAAGGCTGTATGGCAAACCACAACAGACTGATGTCTAAGTACATTAAAGGTTCAGAGTTTATGCATTGCATAATATTAATGGCATTATTCAAATGTTGTTTTAAAAAGTTTCCTTTGAATTACCAGTTTGATTATAAATGTACTGGTTTGTGAATGTCATACTTCAAAAACATAAAAAAAAAGTTCAATAACAATAAAAACTATATTTGGGAGCAATTGAAAATTATATACATGAACATAACTTACTTTAGAATTACTGGAAAAGTACATTTAGTATAAGACAACACATATTGCACAGCTTCTGCCACTGTTGTGATGCTCCAATTTCACTCCTGCTGAAGGAGTTTGCCCTCATTAGAATGTCTAATTACACAATACGACTGGTCAGTGTCACTTAAAAGGACTGATCTCTGCATTGATGCTATGAATGATTTGTATTTCACATATTCAGTCTTTAACGAGATTACCGCTCCTATTATTCACACACAAGTGGAGCCTATTGAACCTGTGATGTTTGGGAATCCTAAGTAACATTTTCTAGTGTCAGTGATACGAGTCTGGATTTTTACAGAGATTCACTCACAACACTTCACATTTTATGCACTGAATGTAACCACAAGCATCTGTAAAAAACGCATTGTCATGAGCACCAGACCAGCCCCGACAATGTTTATAATGAGTGTTTCTATTTTACTGGCATATTCTCGATTGCAAAACATTTTGTATTTTTACTATTTCACTAGTGAAAAAGAGGAAAAAAAACCATCATGGACTATTATATAAAGATGTAAGGTCCATTTAATTATTGAGGTGTGCAATTGAATATATTCTTTATTATTTTACAATGTAGGTTCTAATGCTGTTATGACTTTTATCAAAAATGACAAGGGGATTGCTTACAATTCAATGTTTTGGCTGGAGGTTTATAAGTTCATTATTGTACACGAGGAAGGTGCACACCAGGGATGATGTACAAAGTCTTAAAGTTTGTTTTTCTTGTGCATTACTATAAACATCTTCGCACTACTTCAGTGTTAAAGGTTTACTGACTTAGAATTTGTGCAATTATAACTGACAATTTTAACATTATGGATCACCCCATTTTTAACCTTTTTTTTTTATTAGTATATATCTTTTCCTTTTGTCACTTTGGGAAGAATGACATAATTTAAATGTGATATATTATTAATTCTTGTTGTTTTTCTGTAAACAGTATATCTTTTGGTTTTATTACTTTGCAAGGAATACCAAATAAATGTAAAAGATAATTTAAGACAACAGCAAAATTAAATATGCTACAAAATCCTGTCACTGACAAAAACAGTTGGTAACAAATGACAATTTAAATTTCATTCATTCAAAATCATTTTCAATTATTAGTTTATATATTTTGCAAAACATATTTATGATTAAATGAGAATTCAGCAACTTTAGATATGAATAATTTGCTAAGAACAAGCATGTTGGTGACAGTTACACATCTGAACCACAAATGAGTCTGTTTATTTATCAGGTCTGCAGAGTGAAACAAAAGTTATTTCGATTAAAGTGTTTCTAAAAAGTTACCTTTTTCTTATAGAACATTCATGTTAACAAGCAGATAATTCATTTTGAAACTGACAGATTAAAACATGGAGTAATTACAAATTTTTACTGCTACCTCCTAGCTCATATGCAAAATAATTTCGCCACATGCAGGGTTCAAGCAAGTATAACAGTCAATACCCCCCTTCACATTTGACACTAAATCTATATTTTGTATCTGGATTGTACCCAGGTTACATTTACACCTGGCATAAAATGCATCTCCAGTGACTGCATATTGCCCTTGCAAAATTCATGAAAGCATACACTTCTACTGTTATTAACTGAGAAGAGAAAAGGCATTAATATTTACACTAACTAGGGGGCTTCGCCCCCCGCTTGCTTCGCTCTCCAACCCCCGTGTTTGGTTTTCCCGGATACACACTTTTAAGATTTTTTTTTTCTTTGAATTGTTGCTATTTCATTAGTTTCACTTTTATTTCAGAACTTCTGTAAAAATAATATTTGTAATCTTGCCAGTCCAAATATGCTGAATTTTTTTAATGAGGTCAGGATAGGTTTCTCTGTTTGGAATTTCAGCACAGACAAAACGATCTACATCATCAGCAGTTAATAATTTTTTTTTTACAAAGTAAAAAAGTAAGTAGAGTTCTGCATTAGACTCCTGTCTGTAAGGTCGTGCTATTTTCCGCTCACAGTTCCAAAAGTACATGGGGTTACCAAGGTGATACCCCAGCTTTTGTCTAGGTTTTTGTACAAGGGCTAGACTGAAGGTTTTTGACTCCTGGGGTGAATGTAGCTTTTTAAATAAGCAGACAGATAAATATATACATGAACAAAGTAACCAATAAATGCATGTGCGGTAAACTCCATTTTGAAATTCTCAAGATTCTTTATTTGTCACATGCATAGTTATACAGGACAACACGTGGTGAAATGCATCCTGATCTGCTTATCAAAAACTTTGCAATGTTAGAAGAATATCAGTTAAATTAACAAAAAGTCATAGATTGAAAGATAACAGTATAGTAGAACATAATAAATAAGTATAATTATGTGAATAAAGTAGAATTAAGTGGATAAGGTGCAATAGTGTAGTAATTATTGTGCAAAACCAAAGTTAGACTGGTGCATAGTTAAATGAGGCAGTTTGTTTTTTTGCGCTACTGCGATCCTTACTTTCTTTTTTTATATTTTCTAATTTTCCTACTTTCATATCTACTTTCTCAACATGTGTATAGCGCCGTTTTTTGTTTTTTTGAGCCTTTCTAATTTCACTGGTTTCATAGTCTCTAACCTGCTCAGCATGTGTTTAGCATCAACGTTTTTTAAACGTCTTTATGAAGTTCTTTGTCATTTTACTCAGTCTTTTAATTCTGAGCCGTACAGTACAATACACAGAACAGAATAAATCGTCAATAAATATAAAAATAAAAATTCTAGAAGTACGGAGTAGAATTTCACATTAGATGATATCACATAATATGATTTGGTTATGTTTTAAGTCCTGGAGACCTCATTCATCAAGCTGCCTCCCCCCATTTTGCCATTCCACATCTGAAACAGCACTAATCCGATGAAAGGACCCCTCATTCCCACGTTCCCATTCATCAGGGATGACTTTACCTTAGGCAGGCAATCTACAATTTAAAGAGATTGTTATTTTCTTGTGAATTGTTACATATGCATTATTTTCACTTTTACTTTAAAAACTTTTGTAAAAACAATACTTGTCCTTTATTTTCGGCCACGTGCCTGGTTGCATCTCTTTCTTTCCAGACTTATAATACTGCTCGTGTTGTGAAGGGTGTTGCGGCTGTACGTACGCTAAGGACACGCCTTTGGATCATTTGCTGTCTTTTTTGCTGCTTGCTAGCTGCCTCTTCTGCCTGTCGCATGTCGTTGTTTTAAGAGCTCCAAGCACATGATGCTTGCCTGCCAAAAGCAATCCAACAACTGCTAGCTTAGAGGTCTGTTGACTTGTTTTAAATGACGGCTTACTGCCTGGTCTCGCGTGACGTTGTTAAAGCAATACCTGTCTTTTATTACTGGCCCGGCGTGTTTGAATTCTTTCTTGCAGGATGTATAACGCTGCTCGCGTTCGGGGGGTGGGGGGGGTGTTATAGCTGCTGTCGCGCTGCCCTTCGATCTCTTTAAAGCCTGTACAGCCCTGTCCTTTTTGCTATGGCCCTGGACAATCTCTTGGCACCAAGTCTCATGTTTACGGTCCCTGCCAGACACACTGTGGCAAGTCTCCTTGGTCTTGCGGGTCCTTTTAAATGTCTTTCGAGATTATCACGTATCGTAGCCTTGCATTTGCTTTCCATTCCAGGATTTCCTTCCATATATAGAGAGATATGTTGGTGCTACACATTTCTGACCATGCTTGAATGTGGTTTGATCACAAGTGAACTTGCACCTGATTTCTAATACAGCCAACGGCTATGCAACTGGCACAGAATTTGATACAGAAGGAGCATGTTCATTCCATTGTAAAGGGGGTCACTGAGTCAGTGTCATTCATAAATGGAACCAGATGAATGGGCTCATGATATGCTTAAACAAATGTTTATAATCCCAAAGAAACTGCAATCTTTATCTTTTATGAGCTTAAACAGAATAGAATTCTTGCCCATAATTCTTTGATTAATGTTACAAATTTCATAAAATTCTTTTACAACCATGGTTAAACCTTGCAATGGCTTTATTCATGTAATTTTCCCACTGCGAGTAAATGCCTCTGGAAACTTTTGAGATATTTAAATGGCTTTGCCAGACTTACACAGGTACCTATTAAAATCACCGGAGTATGCGATACCTACTTTCTACAATCAGTGTATGAAGAAGCCAGCTCCAGGCAACCCTGAAAAATCATTTCAAACTTCCCACTGGGATAAGAAATGATCTTAAAATGAAAACCCCCAAAGGAACCGTTATGCTATTTAACAAGGACATGACAAAAAAAAGCATATGAGTAAAGAATATCCGATTTTATTCTAAGTGAAAAACACAAAATTACAAAACAGTTAAAAGCAATCCTTCTCCCCCATCCCACCAAACAATTTTCAGTTTTATTCTAATAGACACAAATACGTGAAAAAGAGGAAACACAAAATTGCATCGATTCAAAAATACCTACATTCAAAATTCATTTATTTAAAAACAGTATTGGGGTCACACTGTAACCACTATCTGACAATAAAAATGTCAGGGTCACAGAAAAATTAAAATGTTTTAGCATGTCTGTATTACTTACATGCACAGTGTAATAATAAAATATATGGAAATGCATTGCCAAGGCCCCTCTATGTCAAACATACAAGATTTTTACCAAAAGTATCAAGAGAGTGAGTAGAATCTGTGCAAATTGACCTCCTTCAAAGATTGCCTCTCATTTCAATCACATGCACAAAAACCCAAAGACAATAGTAAAGAATTTCACAGGCTCAGTTTACTACAATGAACAGAACAACAAAGTACAGAGTAACTGGGATTGTGGAAGAGTACAGAGTAATGGGGTTGTGAAAGAAAGGTGAAAAAAGAGAGTGCAGGCAGGGTGGAATGGGTGGAGAAGAGTGTCAGGAGTGATTTGTGACAGACGGGTATCAGCAAGAGTGAAAGAGAAGGTCTACAGGATGGTAGTGAGACCAGATATGTTATATGGGTTGGAGACGGTGGCACAGACCAAAAAACAGGAGATAGAGCTGAAGGTGGCAGAATAAAAGATAGTAAGATTTGCATTGGGTGTGACAAGGTTTGATAGGATTAGGAACGAGTTCATTAGAAGGTCAGCTCAGGCTGGACGGTTTGGAAACAATGTTAGAGACAGGCGAGATTGCGTTGGTTTGGACATGTGCAGAGGAGAGATGCTGGGTATAATGAGAAAAAGGATGCAAGAGGAAAAGAGGAAGGCCTAAGAGAAGATTTATGGATGTGGTAAGAGAGGACATGCAGGTGATGGGTGTGACAGAGCAAGATGTAGAGGATAGGAAGAAACGGAAAAAGATGATCCACTGTGGCAACCCCTAACGGGAGCAGCCGAAAGAAGAAGGAGTTTACTACAAAGAAGTCAACAATTCTAAAAGAGGACATCTACCTAGCATAGGAATGTGCATGCTAAGAAACTATAAAGCTACAGGCACACATGAAGTAGTTAAGACCATTTGGTGCAGGGTGTGTACTTGAAAGTTTATACTCTGGATGCACACAGTTTTATTAGGAAAGTGTTCGCCAAATGCACTAAAAAAAATTCATTTCCAGATTTTCCTCAAATGTATGACAAAAAAAAAATTTGATAAGAAAATGGGGGTTTGATAGCGTTGAAGCCTGACACTACCTGCGTCAAGTTTAAGTGTACCTCTTGTGACACCAAAGGATTTTCTCTGGTTTTCACCTTTATCACAAAGTCATTTGTTCTACATTCATTTTTTCTTCTGAGCTGTCCCCATGCATGAGTGAGTGTGGGTCCTATGATGGACCTCTGGCCCCATCCAGGGTTGGTTCCAACTTGAATTAAATGCTGTCAGGGTGAACTCTGTCCTTCCGTGTCCCTGAACAGAATTAACAGCAGTATGAAAGTTGCTTTGTACAATTAAAATAGACAACAACTAACCAATTATCAAAACTACTGGAAATTCCTAGGAACCTCATGTACAGTATAAATGAAAAAGAAACACTTTTTTAATTTTACAGAAAAAAAAATGAACATATTTAAATATAGAGGAGCAACCCATGACACTTTACCACATAAAGCAGATGGGTGGGTAAACTGAATTGTTTGATATGTCCATATCAGGTATATACATTGAAAATTTCTTAATGTAATTTTTTAAAACATACAAAAAGGCAGCATGTCATTCTTGTATTTGATGTTTTATTCTTTTACTTGTAGCACATATTGTTACTGATGCAATATGAAAGGTTCAAAACAAAGAATAGCAGATTTTTTTGTACTTGATCTTCAATGAAATGCACTTTGCATTTATACAGTCAAACTGAGGTAAATCAAAAATAACAGAATAAGCTACACAAATAAAATGCATTTGTACATACGCAAGCCGCTTTTACCAAAGAGGCTTGTTCCCAATATAACAATGAAATTTCCATTAAGGTGGAGGCACACAGTCTCAATCCTGCTGGGCCACACTGTCAACAGGTTTTTGTGGCAAACAGTCCCTTAATTAGCAGCCAATTTCCACATTAAACTAAATTATAACTTTAATTAGACTACCCACTTTCCTGGATCTGTACCCAAGTCCTCAACCACAAAATGAATATGCAGTGTATAGTTTACACACATGTGCATTAAGTGCTGTACTTTCCAGTAAAGCAAACTGCACTTGTAAACTAGACAGCTTATTTAACTAATATTATTAATTAAACAAATCATTTAACGAATATTGATATATAGTTAATCCTTTTACCTTGGAGCTGGTTTTTACCTTGCATTAAATGATGTGAGGACGAGGTCTGTCCCTCTGGGACCAAGAATTGGATTAACAGAGGGTACAAAAGTTATGTATTACGCTCTTCTGAAAACACTTTTTAAATTATAGAAGTGCAGAGAGGAACAGCTTACCCCTA
The DNA here is from genome assembly GCF_900747795.2 of Erpetoichthys calabaricus. Taxonomy (NCBI): domain Eukaryota; kingdom Metazoa; phylum Chordata; class Cladistia; order Polypteriformes; family Polypteridae; genus Erpetoichthys; species Erpetoichthys calabaricus. The sequence continues at coordinate 129,392,894 of NC_041405.2, forward strand.
GCCACACTGGGCACAAAGTAAGAACACATGCAAGTGCCATTTGTAGAATTAGCAAGTAACCTCATATGCATGGTTTGGGATATAAAGATAAAACTGGAGCACTAGGAAATTTAAAAATGTGAAAACACAAGGAAAATAGTGTAAAGTAAACAGAGACACAACTAGGCTGGAAAAAAAGAGTCCAGGTGTCCAGGGTGGTAAAGCACCAATGGTGAATATTTAAAAGTGAATAATTCACTAAGAACAAGCACAGTAGTGACAGCTACACATCCGCAACAAAAACTGGTCTACCTACTCATCTGGTCTGCAGAATGAAACAACTTTTTCGAAACACTTTAATCAAAATTTACCCAATTTGCAATGAACACTATGTTTATGTTTTTGCAATAAAACCCTACAGCCAGTCTTCCAAGACTAAGATGGACAAACATTTTTCTGTCCCAGTCACAGGGAATGCTAGCCTTCCATTCTCAATGTGAGCCAATTTGGAATGAAACTGAAACTATGGTTTCAGACTGAAGGACATTTAAAAACTATCATTAACTCACTTTATATTTGATCTTCTAGGTGAAGGTTGCACTGGCAGCACAGTAAGCTAGACAAACTAGGTCATACTATCCTCGACAACAGTCTTAAGCTCCTCCTACTTGAGTTCCAAGCCTACCAATCCCTACTGTGTCCAGAGTTTTCTCCCAGTGACATGTGCCTGGTTTAAACCCATGTAGGAAATGCCCAGGGAGCATCCTAATTTATCCCAGAAATGTCCTTGTTCGTTCCTCTTGAAGGAGTAGTTCTACTAGACTATCTCATATTCCTGATCTATTCCTCCTATCAGAGAATACAGTGATCCCTCGCTATATCGCGCTTCGCCTTTCGCGGCTTCACTCCATCGTGGATTTTATATGTAAGCATATTTAAATATATATCGCGGATTTTTTGCTGGTTCGCGGATTTCTGTGGACAATGGGTCTTTTAATTTCTGGTACATGCTTCCTCAGTTGGTTTGCCCAGTTGATTTCATACAAGGGACGCTATTGGCAGATGGCTGAGAAGCTAGATTGCTTACTCTTTGCTTACTCTTCTCTCTCTCTTGCGCTGACTTTCTCTGATCAAAGACACATGATATTCTATATGGTGTTCCACAAGGCTCTATCCTGGGTCCACTGCTCTTCTCAATCTACATGCTTCCATTAGGTCAGATTATCTCAGGGCACAACGTGAGCTACCACAGCTATGCTGATGACACACAGCTGTATTTATCAATAGCACATGATGACCCCAAATCTCTTGATTCGCTAACACAATGTCTAACTTGTATCTCAGAATGGATGAATAGTAACTTTCTCAAATTAAATAAAGAAAAAACCGAAATCTTAGTGATTGGCAATAATGGATACAATGAGGCTATTAGAAATAAACTGGATGCATTAGGATTAAAAGTCAAAACGGAGGTAAAAAGCTTAGGGGTAACCGTTGATTGTAATCTGAATTTTAAATCGCATATTAATCAGATCACTAGGACAGCATTTTTTCACCTAAGAAACATAGCAAAAGTTAGACCTCTTATATCATCGAAAGATGCAGAGAAATTAGTTCATGCGTTTGTTTTCAGTCGGCTAGATTACTGTAACGCACTCCTCTCAGGACTACCCAAAAAAGACATCAATCGTTTGCAACTAGTGCAGAATGCAGCTGCTAGAATCCTTACCAGGAAAAGAAAATCCGAACACATTTCTCCAGTTTTGATGTCACTACACTGGTTACCTGTGTCATTCAGAATTGACTTTAAAATTCTGCTTATGGTTTATAAAGCTTTAAATAATCTCGCCCCGGCTTATATATCGGAATGTCTGACACCTTATATTCCAAATCGTAACCTCAGATCCTCAACTGAGTGTCTACTTAGAATTCCAAGAGCAAAACTTAAAAGAAGTGGTGAGGCGGCCTTCTGCTGTTATGCACCTAAAATCTGGAATAGCCTGCCAGTAGGAATTCGCCAGGCTAATACAGTGGAGCACTTTAAAAAACTACTGAAAACACATTATTTTAACATGGCCTTCTCATAACTTCACTGTAATTTAATCCTGATACTCTGTATATCCAATTCATTATAATAACTATTCATTCAAAATCTGTACTAACCCCTACTCTCTCTTCTGTTTCCTTTTCCGGTGTCACCATCTACCCAAAGCACCATGATGTTCCAACAATGATGGATGGATTAAAAGCCAGAAGTCTGTATGACCATCAGCATCAAGTGACCCCGTGAAAAACCCGAACTACAAAGAGGACTATTTCATTTATGTTAGGTAGAATGCCCAAAGGGGACTGGGCGGTCTCGTGGCCTGGAACCCCTACAGATTTTATTTTTTTCTCCAGCCTTCTGGAGTTTTTTTTTTGTTTTTTCTGTCCACCCTGGCCATCGGACCTTACTCCTTTCTATGTTAATTAATGTTGTCTTATTTTAAATTTCTTATTTTGTCTTTTATTTTTCTTCTCTTCATTATGTAAAGCACTTTGAGCTACTTTTTGTATGAAAATGTGCTATATAAATAAATGTTGTTGTTGTTGCTGTTGTATGGGGATTGAGCAGGGGGGCTGTTCGCACACCTAGACGATACGGACGCTCGTCTAAAAATGCTGAAAGATTATCTTCACGTTGCTATCTTTTGTGCAGCTGCTTCCTGAAACGACATGCTGCACGGTGCTTCGCATACTTAAAAGCTCGAAGGGCACGTATTGATTTTTGACTGAAAAACAAACTCACTCTCTCTCTCTCTCTCTCTCTATCTCTCTCTCCCCCTGCTCCTGACGGAGGGGGTGTGAGCTGCCGCCTTCAACAGCTTTGTGCCGCGGTGCTTCGCATACTTAAAAGCCAAACAGCCCTATTGATTTGTTTGCTAGAGATTGTTTTCTCTATCTATGTGACATTCTGTGCTCCTGACACGCACTCCTTTGAAGAGGAAGATATGTTTGCATTCTTTTAATTGTGAGACAGAACTGTCATCTCTGTCTTGTCATGGAGCACAGTTTAAACTTTTGAAAAAGAGACAAATGTTTGTTTGCAGTGTTTGAATAACGTTCCTGTCTCTCTACAACCTCCTGTGTTTCTGCGCAAATCTGTGACCCAAGCATGACAATATAAAAATAACCATATAAACATATGGTTTCTACTTCGCGGATTTTCTTATTTCGCGGGGGGGTCTGGAACGCAACCCCCGCGATGGAGGAGGGATTACTGTATTATCTCAAGTAGCTCTGCATAGTTATTTCATGTTGGCTGTTTGTACTCACACTCTCATTCTTTCAGACACTATGCAGAGCTCACTACCATAGCAGCGAATACAGACTTAGCTAGTTTCTGGGTGACACATATACTCGGGTCAGACTCAGTCAGAAAAACCCACCATGTAGATTCACTAACAACAAAGTGAAGGGTGGGGGTCAGGAGAGGTTCCAGTTGGATGACAAGCATGGGTGGGAGAGATCCAACCATATCTGACCTCTGCAACATAAACTTGGTCTTCAGATACAGAAAATATGAAAAAAATTTGTATTCTGTCAAATACTACTGTTCATCTTTTAGAAAAAGAAACTAAAACGACAAACAAAAAGGATGCGTCAATTTGATCACTGAGAAACAACATATCTTGTCTATGCTCATGTTATTCCAAATGAAGCATGAGGGAGCAAAAAAAATGATTCTCTTAATCAGTGGTGGGCAGCGATGGTGCTGGAGAGCCCCAGTGCCTGTAGGTCTCTGTCCCACCCAAATTGCTTAATGAGAAGTTAACTATTGCTGAAAGTGCCATTTTCTGCTTCATTTTAGTTGTCTTGCCAATTAAAATTTCCCCACCCTTAAGTGCTTATTTTGGTCTTAAACAGCAGCATTCACCGTTTTTAATGTCTCCTTTTTAGCAATAAGATGAAGATGACAAAGGAACCAGAAGCTCTCCGTCTAGCTTGTTTCCATTTCCACCTGTGTGTTTTCTTAGTGAACTGTCTGGTTTAATAAAATATTAGGAAGGAAACTGAAGAGAAGAACATGAAGGACTGAAAATCACTCATCTGTTTTGGCTTCAACTCATCTTTAAACAGGAAAAAATCTATGATATAAGAATGACCCGATTGAAGAGTTAAAACACAAAGAAGCAACAAAATTAAATAAGATCTGTTATTGTAAAGTATTGTTTTCTAATTAAGAAAGTGGGTTGGAACAAAAACTTGCAGCTACTGTGGCTTTCCAGGACTAACTTGTTCAACCCTGCTCTAAATAACCAGGCTCAAAAAATAAAACTCATTCAGCACGGAACACCAATGCAATCGCAAATGTATATGCACAAGTCTGTATAACTAGGATAATCAGTTACCACTAAAACAATTATGGGGCTGCACAACAAGCCAGACTAATGACAGGAAATCCCAAGTGAACGCTGAAAAGACGAGCAAATTCTAAACAGAAGGCATATGGATACAGATGTGATCCAGAAATATCATTTGCTTCACTTCCCAAGTATAGGAAGGAGGACATAAAGTACTCTTGGAATTAAAGAATCATGGACTGAAATGTTAAAGTCATGACCCACTTTACTACACATGAACTAAACAAATAAAAAGCAGGCAATTGATCAGCCACAATGTAAATTTATTTACATATGAGGACATAGTTAGACATGCGGATAATGGGACAGGATAGCAGAAGATGGTACAAAATAATAGCTGAGGAACCACTGGTGTATACGTTGCATGTCAGTGCCAAACATTTTTGTTTAAGGTCTTTTCTGCTTTGCACAATTTATTTCGGGAACAGCAAAGTGATATTCATTAGGATATAAATCTTTGGGGTGGAGCACTGGCGGTGACACTGTAAGTCAATGGCAAGCACTAAATCTAAGATCTCGTCACCAGAATTCACTGCTACTAACAACTCGTTCATTATATATATATATATATATATACACACTGTATATTTTTAAGTAATATCTTCAAATTCTCAAAGTTTTTTCCCTCCTGGAAGCAAATATTTCTATCTAGTTAATTGCACAATTTTGCTGACATACAATTTATTAGGTCTGTCTGTTGATTAACACATACAGTACAGGGTACTCCAAATAGCCAATCAGTTAGCTGCAACTCAATATATACTCATGCAAACATGGTCAGGAGGTTTAGTTATTGTTCAACCAAACTTTAGAATGAGCAAGATGTCAGATTCACTTAAACTCAAACTATGTTCTCCTTATTGTTGCTGCCAGATGTGGTGCATCCAGCATCTCAGAAACTGCTGCATTCTTCCATTTTTCACACACTAGTCTGTACAGTCTAAACAAAAAACATTCAGTGAGCAGAGGTTCTGTGGTAAAAACAACTTGAAGTGAGCAAGGTCAGGGAGTATGGCCTGACTTATAGGTAAAAGATGTCCCACAAATGCTCAGGTAACAAGACTTCACAAACAGTGATGTACAGAAGGGCATCTCTATGTGGATGATATGATGGATTCTGAAGCAGACTGCTGCAGCTGCAGTGGACCACCGAGTCCGTGTTCCACTCCTGCCAGCTAAGAAAAGGGTGATAATAGAAAAGTGGGCACAAGACCACCAAACCTGCACAATTTGAGATTAGATGAAATGTTGCCTGGTCAAAATAATCTAAAGTTCTGGTGTGACAAGCAGATGGAGGGTCTGAACTTTGCATAAATTGTGTGAATTCACTGATCCACCCAGTGTCGTATTAATAGTACAGGCTGATGTTAGTAGTGTAATGGAGAGGGCCGTGTCTTCTTGGCACTCATTAGACAAATGATAATTTGAACTCCTCAGCAAACCTATATATTTTTGCTGACCAAATGTGTCTCTTTACAGCCACAGTCTAACCTTTTCAAATACTTACTTCCAGTACTATTTCGAAAACACACCCATAACCTTCAAGCCAAGTTCACATACACAACCATGACCTGAAGTCATGCCAACGGCCAGTATAGTCACCAAATTTCAATGAAATTGAGCACCTTGGAGATTAGTTACATAAAAAGTTTGCAGCATGAAAGTGTGGGTGCAAAACCTACAAGAACTGCATTATTATATCAAGTCACGTGGAAAAAAAATACTAAGGAAGATCTTAAAATGAGTGTCTGCTTACAATTCCAAAAGCTAAACTTAAAAAGTGGTGAGGAGGCCTTCTGATGTTATGCACCTAAAATCTAGCTTACCGATAGAAATTTGCAAGGCTAATACAGTGGAGCATTTTAAAAAAACTGCTAAGAACACATTATTGTAACATGGCTTTCTCATAGCTTCATTTTAGTGTGACCCTGATATTCTGTATATGCATTTAATTACAGTATCATTATCATTCCTGGTGGCTCTATAATCCATACTAACCCCTACTTTCTCTGCTGTTCTTTTTCCGGTTTTCTGTGTTGTTGTGATCTGCACCACCACCACCTGATCAAAGCACCGTGCAGTCTCTACATTGATGGATTGAAGGCCAGAGGTCCACATAACCATCATCATCATCAAGTTCTTCCATGTGAAGCCTGAAAACCATGAGGACTGATTGAGATCATGTTATGTTAGGTAGAATGCCTAGAGGGGGCTGGGTGGTCTCATGGTCTGAGACCCCTGCAGATTTTATTTTTTTTTTTTCTCCAGCCTTCTGGAGTTGTTTTTTTTTTTTTTTTGTTTTCTCTGTCCTCCCTGGCCATCGGACCTTACTTTTATTCTATGTTAATTAGTATTGCCCAATTTTATTTTTATATTTTGTCTTTTTTCTCTTTCTATATCCAGTAAAGCGCTTTGAGCTATTTAAATATTGTTGTTGTTGTTTAGGGCCCCTTGTTGAATCCGTGCCTCCAAGAATTTAGGACGGTTCTGGAGCTGAAAGGGAGTGATATGTGGCACTCAACAGGTAAACCTAATCCAGAGACCACGGAGATTACACAGCTCTTGCAGAAAGTCACTCATGTCTATAACGTGATTTGTTACTCAGCTGACAGGTGGTGTGACCTTGTGATTAAGTTTGTGGACTGAAATCCACAAGGCTAAAGATTCAAATCCCACTTCTGTCACACTCTGTAATTGTGGCATGAGTCATTTATCCTGCCTGAGCTTCAACTTTGTGCAAAAACAGTTTTTGCTGTACCTGCAAATTACTTTATGATGGTGTCTGCCATGAGCTATGCTATATATAAAAGTCAGTCTTGTTTGCATTTTTCCCCAAATTCCACTACAGTCTGCAAGATGACTTAGCAAACTAAAAAACTCTGTGATGTAACCAGCTAATTTGTGTTTACTAATGATTTGGGCAGATTCTTCCTGAACGTTGAGCTCAAAAAGACTGCACACCTCCGTGGCTCTGAATGAGGTACTGAAAAGCGCCCACTCTGTCCCTTCCAGTAATGGCATTAAGGTCTGAACGGGTTAACTGCCACTCGCAAATCCCTGTCCACAATATTCTCCAAATATATTTTAATTTTATAAAAATAAAATGTAATGAACCACAGCTGGGAAGGGTTAATAACCACTCGCATCCAAGTCCCGCACCTTTTATCCTCTTTGCGATTCCATTGATGACCTACAGCTGCAAAAAGGCTGATGACCCCTTACACTCCGTTCCTCCCCCAATCCCCACACTTCTTGTCCCCTCTGCATGTTCAATAATGACCTCTGGCTGCAAAGGGGTTAACTTCTACCAACACAACCCCCTCAATCCTTTTGGGCATCCAGCGCTGACCTGTAGCAGCTAAGAGGTTAATGATCGCGCACAAGTCCTGTCTCTCCCCTGTGCCCACACCTCATTCCTAATACACTTAATTCTACTAACGAAGGGTAACACTAATGCAACTCCGCCTTCCACCAACCTTGCACTCTTTATCTCCTTCGGACATTTAATAGCCACCTTCGGCTTCAAAAGAGTTAATGGTCACTACAACAATCCTCCCTTTCACAGCACCAGGCAACCCGCAATTCCTTTGGACAGTCACTGTTTGCTCACGGCAATGAATGGGTTAATGACCGTTCTCACTCAACATCCCCCATCGCCGTACCCCTCGTTTTCGATACACATGAAAGGATACGCTCCGGGCTCGAAAGGGTTAATAAGCATTCCCACCGCCGCCACCCCCTCATCCTCTCCCCCCAATCCGCGTACCCCTTATTTTCTTGGTATTGCCAATACACGCTCCCCATTCCTCACTCAGCAGCCCTCAAATCGTCCCGCAGCCACCAAATCTCGTCTCCGCTTCCCTTCCTAGCCGTATACGTGGAGCCTCAGGTCGGCGGTGACCGGCCGGCGCTCCGCAAAAAACTTCAGGACACTTGTAGCTCCAGCCCGCCTCCATTTTTCCTTTTAAACTCTCCTGTTCTGCGTGAAAAAAGACGAAGTCACAAAACTCACCATTCCAGCAACCGACGTAGACATCTTTCTGGTGGAACCACCGTCACCTCGTGGAGTCCACTAAACGTTTCACTCCTGCAGAGTCTTAAAAAAAGTCTCCCACTCCTGACGAGCGACAGCCCCCCGCGCTTGCAGCCATGTTCCAGCGCAGCAGAAAGCCGAGGCGAGGCGGGCTGAGCTTTTCGACACGAAGCAGGCGGAGAAAGCCGAACTCCAATTATGACGGAAATACCCGAGTGAGTCGGAAAATGCCGATCATCTTCACTGACGGAAATAAACGAAACTACCAGGGCAAATTGCAGGAATGAGACTGACCTATAAAGGCCCAATCAAACGGATGTAGATTGGGAGCTGCATAAACTGTGGAGGGTCTACAACATTTCAGCTAGTCGGTTCTATTAGAAGGACCAGAGGCATTTGACTTTACATTTATTAATTACACCAGATTACAGACATTAAGAATCAAAAGACAATTATGAAAATCAGTGAATATTTTGTTAATGCAACGTTTATTAACACAACATGTAACATTTTTACATTTGTATTCTGTAGAACTATTATGGTTCTTATTCTAGCATTAACATATCAATATATTTACACTTAAATGTACCCTCTGCTTATCAGAGCTTATATGACCTGCTTGTGCTTAGTTTTACTCCTTACATTTTCATTTTGTTTGTTACATCAGTTGTATTCTGCAGTGTTTACGGTTTCTTACAAACAGACTCATCTACATTCAACACTCTTGCCCTTCTTGACTCAATACTCCGTATACCTCAATCGCTCATCTGCCATAGTAGACCCAAGATAGATCTTCATCCAGTTTAGTGTTGAAAAACTCCATTCACAAGAAGCAGAGCTGACTGGGATTGAAACTGCTGTTTTGCAGAGCCGGAAGAGCTCCAAAGAAACTTCTTCATGAGGCTCAATAAATGATGTCTGCTCCACAATACAAGAGGGGTTCTGCATGGGATCCTGAGTTTTCTTTTATAAAAGTCACCTGAACTGATGTATTTCATGCTACGGGTTAGGGTTAGCATATATTTTCTAGCATACAAAAACAGAGCTCTTTGGGAAATACATCACTTTTAGGGTCTAAGCTTTGGAAGCCTTTCATTATGTCACAGGTTTTACTACAGAATTATCTACTAAGGTCAGCGAGCATCTGATCTAAGACAGGGATAAAAATGGCAACCGGAAAGCTATCATTGTCTAGCAGGGAATCTGTTCATTTCTGACCTACAATAGTGAGTGCAGTATACTTTCCACTAATGGGAGAGCTTAGCCTTTTTTGTCTTTTTATAGCTGGCTCTACTATGATATTACTTTGCTCAGCCACTTTCAATACTTCTGTCCACAAGATATCAATAATGACTCATCCATGTAATCATTCAAACTCTAAATGAAGGCCTCAGCTAAACCAACAGCTTTTGAAAGGTCAAGCGATGGAGATTGTTAGCAGTTTGGCAAGAACTCTGGTAGCTCCAAAAAAGTACAATATAACAAGACAAAATCTTAACAGTGCAGCCAGACTTCGCCCCTCAACTGGTCTATGCCTATGTTTTGCTCAGTATATCTCTTGCAAGATTTGTTTAATGGCAGGCAGTCTATTCATAATATTACGCAGAGCCATATACCAGCATGCCCAGCAAGTGTGGCTTAGTCTCAGGGGGCTCTCTCTCCCTGTACACTGAACCATTTCTGATACACATAATGCACACAGTCTTTCTATCAAGGAGGAGAACTGTTTAGCCTCAAGGAAAATTTTGACTGCATCCACTAAAAGTATATTTAGAAAAAATTAAAAATGTAAATATTTACAATTTAAATTTCAATTAAAATTTAAATATTTCGTATTTATTTACTAAAGCTATATTTAGACAATGTGCTCTGTAATGGACATAAAGTACAAGCTTGGACTCCTGTATGTGAGACACCATCGTGTGCTTGGGTGACCGAGTTGTCTCTGTATTCAAGACCATAATGTTCTAGTATGTATACAATTGTGTCAGGTGCATCCAGTTGCTCAGCTGATCCAAAGTGGAGAAAACGCTCATGAAAAGCCCCACTGAAGTAGTACCAGAGAGGTCTTCTTTTTAATTAACTTCTTTTGATCAACAGCCAGGATGCTAAAGACCTCACTCTCTTTCACTTCTTCAGTTATTTTTCTTCCGACCATGTCTGCCAAACAACTCAGCCCCTCTTTCTGAAGTACTTTGCAATATGAGTAGAAGTCAACCTCTTTTTCACAGATTTGTCATGCTTAGCAATTGTTTCTAATTGTTAACTGTTGACTCGTCGTGTCCTCTTTGTGCAATGTTTCGGGTGGATGTAAGTAATAGTACCTAGCTTAATGTCTTAATATAGTCCCAATTTTCTTTAATCTGTGTGTTGTGTTCGTGAAGGCATTCACCAGTTTTTCACAGCTACCTGATAGTGTCTCCATGCAATCACTGCTGTTCAGACTTTGCATGGATTGCAAACCCACCTTTGTAAGTCACTTTTTTCCAGTTAAATCCTAATGGTTAGTCAAGTACACGCTTGGAGCTTTTGGGAGGACTAAAGTGTCTGCAGGTGTAACAATATGTAGAGTCCTATTTTAAAAAAAATTTCTTCAAGTGAATACTGTACCAGACAGCCTTGAACCTTCTCCTCCTGTCTCCTAGTGGAGTCTTTGGGTATAATTTTAAAACTGGCTGCACTGGTGGATCATTTCCACATTTGTCATAATCTGCAGATATCAGCAAACATTAAGAAACACATCTACACATTACGACAGAGTGTAGCAGAACATCTCACATATCATCACAAACCTGATGGAGCAGTGCTGGTGGAAACACATGGCTCCTCTGTCTGGGTCTCAGACTCAGCTTCACTCTTAAGATGTTCACTGGTCTCTCTCTGTTCTCTGCCACTATACTGCAAACCAGCATTACGCATCAGAGGTAATCTACAAAACTGGATCTCTAGTTGGTTAAGATAAGAGGAGAATGCTCGACATGGAGAGAGGTCATCAGTGGAGTCTCTCAGGGGTTTGTTCTTGGACCATTATTTTTTCTGATTCACATTAACGACATTAATTTTGGAAAAGTTAGTAAACTTCTGAAATTTGCAGCTCACACAAAAATTGGAAGGATGTCAGACACTGAAGAGGCAGCAAAAAGAATTAAAATATCCTGGACCAGCTTCAGAACTCGGCGAACACCAAGAAATCGTAATTAAATGTACAAAAGTGCAAAGTGCCACACATGGGCAAAAGGAACATCAATTATAACCACAAGATGGGAGACACGGTCATACAGGAAGCAACCTCTGAAAAGGATTTGGCGGTATATGTTGATGCAACGATTTCATCATCTAAGCAATGCGCAGAAGCAATTGAAAAGGCAAATAAAAGGTTATATTATAAAAACTGTTGCATTTAAGTCAAGGGACATTGTGCTCAAACTGTATAATACATAAGTAGGATCGCACCTGGAGTACTGGGGGCAGGTTTGGTCACCATGGTACAAGAAAGACATAGCAGCACTAGTAGCTGTGCAGACGAGAGCAACCAAGTGCTTCTCAAGACATAAGGACATGTCTTACTCTGACAGATTCAGAGAATTAAACCGGTTTAGCCTCGAGTAGAGGAGAGTGCAAGGGGATCTCATCCAGGTATTTAAAAATCCTCAAAGGGTTGATAAAGTAGGGCCAGCAACATTCTTTCAGCTTAAGGGAGAATCATGTACTCGAGGACATCAGTGAAATGAAGGGGAAGTGAATTTAGGACTGAAGCCAGAAAGCACTTCTTTAGGAAAAAAAGTTGTGGGAATGAGGAACAAACTACCGAGACACGGAGTTGAAGCAGAAATCTTGACAACCTATAAGAGAAATCTGGAGGAGATTTAGGGACAGCGTAGCTAAACAAATGGGCTTGATGGACTGACTAGTCTCCTCTCGTTTGCCAAATTTCTTATGTTCAGTCTCTCCAGCTGACCAGCCTTCCTACTCTGTCTCCTGGTTCTTTAGCTCTCTCTGCACTTGAATTATCTGGCACTAAATGACTTTTCTCATCCTCATGTTACTTTTTTTTTGGGGAGAAGTACATTTTGGAAAACAAACGTTAGAAAGTAAAAGATGCTGTGAAGTCAAATGTCATAAATTCTTAGTTAACATTACTGTTGCATACATTTTCAGTGATAATCTGCTCTGCTTATAATTACACAACTTAACTACAGGTAAATAACTGTGTAAAATATCCCATTAAATTAATGAAAATTAAAATGGTCAAAGAACTTTTTTCATCTTTAAATGGCGCACTGTAACTTACCTCTGTTCTGCTGAGCAGTCTTCTATCACAGTCTGTAACCACCCTCTAAATAACAAGGCTCATTAGAACTGGCTAACTTACTCATAGAAAATAAAAACAGCAGGTTTTAAAATAATTCAGCTCACTCTTATTTGTTTTTAATGCCGCTTTTCACCAACTTGACTTATTTTCTAGTTGGACTCTTAAGGCGGGCACGTTTTTTCTTTGTGTTCTGCCTATTAAACAGTGTCATCTCTAGACAGAAGAGCAGCTTCAGCGACAGACTGCTGTCACGGTCCTGATCCACTGACAGACTGAGAAGATCGTTCCTCCCCCAAACTATGCGACTCTTCAATTCCACCCGGGGGGGGGTGGGACGGGGTAAACGTTAACATTATATAAAGTTATTGTCTGTTTTTACCTGCATTACTATCAATCTTTAATTTAATATATTTTTTTGTATCAGTAAGGTGCTGCTGGAGTATGTGAATTTCCCCTTGGGATTAATAAAGTATCTATCTATCTATCTATTCCAAGTGCTTAAAAATTTTTTGCCCACATACATTTTTCTCAGACCCAGGTGACCTTCTCATTGGGGGGGAGGCCATGCTTGTTGTCATAGGGGCACTAATGCCATCCCACTCCCCATTTTGAATACCCATTAATGGGCAGATTTCAAAGAAATCTTCAAAGTCATACTTACTATTCTTGTCTTTTTATTAATTTGTGTTCCATTATAATGTTTTGTTCCCAAATAAAAGGAATCAAATAAAATTAAAATTTTCAATTATTCATTTTCCAAACTCAATTATTGCAATACAAAAATATGGAAGCTTTATTTAAAAAAAAAAAAAAGAGCTATTTCCCAATAATTATTCTGTTATTTTGCAAAGAGAACACCTGCTGTTTCCATTATTGCCATTCATGCATGTGTTAATGGTTGTCTGGCCACAGATAGTGTGGGAGAACCAAGGCAAGGATAGCATGCAATTAAATGATATGAACTGAACAAATATTATAGGTATACATTTGTATAGGGTGGTCCAGATCTAACTATGCAACTTTTAATGCGATGCAAAACAATACAATAATTGCTTAGTTAGATCTGGACCACCCTGTATATAATCAGGTTAAAGTTCAGTATATTTAGTTCAGCTGTTTAAACACGGACAGAGTGGTAGCACAGAGCTGTCACTCTTGTTTCTTACTGCCAAGGCCTACATGGAGTTTGCATGTTCCCCCCGATACTTATGGATTGATTGGTATTAGTGAGTGTGCTTTTCTGCAAACGACTGCCTGTATTAACTCTGCATATTGGGAATGTGTCAGCAATCCTTCTCAATTAAGAAAACTCGTCTAGTCCTTCATATGCTGTAAAATAAATAACATACAGTTAGGTCCATAAATATTTGGACAGAGACAACTTTTTTCTCATTTTGGTCCTGTACATTACCACAATGAATTTTAAATGAAACAACTCAGATGCAGTTGAAGTGCAGACTTTCAGCTTTAATTCAGTGGGGTGAACAAAACGATTGCATAAAAATGTGAGGCAACTAAAGCATTTTTTAACACAATCCCTTCATTTCAGGGGCTCAAAAGTAATTGGATAAATTAAATAACTGGAAATAAAATGTTCATTTCTAATACTTGGTTGAAAACCCTTTGCTGGCAATGACAGCCTGAAGTCTTGAACTCATGGACATCACCAGATGCTGGGTTTCCTCCTTTTTAATGCTCTGCCAGGCATTTATTGCAGCGGCTTTCAGTTGCTGTTTGTTTGTGGGCCTTTTTGTCCGAAGTTTAGTCTTCAACAAGTGAAATGCATGCTCATTTGGGTTAAGATCAGGTGACTGACTTTGACATTCAAGAATTTTCCACTTCTTTGCTTTACTAAACTCCTGGGTTGCTTTGGCTGTATGTTTTGGGTTATTGTCCATCTGTATCATGAAACGCCGCCCAATCAATTTGACTGCGTTTAGCTGGATTTGAGCAGACAGTATGTCTCTGAACACCTCAGAATTCATCCGGCTGCTTCTGTCCTGTGTCATATCATCAATAAACACTAGTGTCCCAGTGCCACTGGCAGCCATGCACGCCCAAGCCATCACACTGCTTCCACCGTGTTTTCCAGATGATGTGGTATGCTTTGGATAATGAGCTGTTCCACGCCTTCTCCATACTTTTTTCTTGCCATCATTCTGGTAGAGGTTGATCTTGGTTTCATCTGTCCAAAGAATGTTTTTCCAGAACTGTGCTGGCTTTTTTAGATGTTCTTTAGCAAGGTCCAATCTAGCCTTTCTATTCTTGAGGCTTATGAGTGGCTTGCACCTTGCAGTGCACCCTCTGTATTTACTTTCATGCAGTCTTCTCTTTATGGTAGACTTGGATATCGATACGCCTACCCCCTGGAGAGTGTTGTTCACTTGGTTGGCTGTTGTGAAGGGGTTTCTCTTCACCATGGAAATGATTCTGCGATCATCCACCACTGTTGTCTTCCGTGGACATCCAGGTGTTTTTGCGTTGCTGAGTTCACCAGTGCTGGCTTTCTTTCTCAGGATGTACCAAACTGTAGATTTTGCCACTCGTAATATTGTAGCAATTTCTCAGATGGGTTTTTTCTGTTTTCACAGCTTAAGGATGGCTTCTTTCACCTGCATGGAGAGCTCCTTTGACCGCATGTTGTCTGTTCACAGCAAAATCTTCCACATGCAAGCACCACACCTCACATCAACTCCAGGCCTTTTATCTGCTTTAATTGATAATGACATAACAACGGACTTGCCCACACCTGCCCATGAAATAGCCTTTGAGTCAATTGTCCAAATACTTTTGAGCCCCTGAAATGAAGGGATTGTGTTAAAAAAATGCTTTAGTTGCCTCACATTTTTATGCAATTGTTTTGTTCACCCCACTGAACTAAAGGTGAAAGTCTGCACTTCAACTGCATCTGAGTTGTTTCATTTAAAATTCATTGTGGTAATGTACAGAACCAAAATTAGAAAAAAGTTGTCTCTGTCCAAATATTTATGGACCTAACTGTATGTTATTTATTTTACAGCATATGAAGGACTAGACAAGTTTTCTTAATTGAGAAGGATTGAAGGAGAGGTTTTTGTTACTGGATTGCACACAGCACACTGCTTTTTGATTGGCTGTGTGACTGAGCCCAACTCAGGACCGGAGTACCATCCACCACATTTGCTTCACGTCTTACACTTGGTGTTGCTGTGATAATCACTGGCTTCCTGTGAACTTAACCTCCCTAGCATCAGACCAGAGCATCACTCAGGCTGTGAAAACAGTGTTAAAAAGTGCTAGTCCCGAATGTCACTTGAGCAGCTATACAGACATGTCTTGCATAAGCGTTAGCACTTTAACAGCCTGAGTAATCCTCCTGTCTAACAGTGGTAGTCCTGCGCGTTACTCAGGCAACAGAATAAGCGTGTTTTACGTAAGCATAGGGCTTGAGCGTTACTCCGGCAATGGTGTAGATGCATCTTCTCCTAGCCTACTAATGGCCTCTCATAACAAACGTTTTTCAGCAGCCCAGGCATTGCACGCTGTCAATAGTAATACAAGCAGTGATGTTGAGGAACCTCTCATCAGCAGCGATGACGAAGTGAATCTGTCTTCAGGCGGTGAAAGTGAAACAGACAGAAAGCCTGAAAGTGATTCTGATGAATTCTAAAGCAAACCTCACGTTTGGGTTTGTGTTGACCATGCTTCAAATAAACCAGCACCACCTCGTTTTCATTTTGTGGGGCAGTCAAGAATAAAAGTGAGCATGGACAGCTAATGTCCACTTACTTCCTTTAAATTATTTCTTGATGATGACATAATCGAAAGAATTGTTGGTGAGACGAACAGTTATGCTGAAAAGTGCAGGGTAATTTAAGCAGTTTTCCCATTCAAAGATATACCACACAGAAGACATATTTTGACAGTATGATATCAGCATTATTATTATTCAGCATTATTTGTATCATTATTACAAGGGGGCTTTGCCCCCTGCTTGCTTCACTCACCAACCCCCTGGACAGCAATATGCACTAGCCTCTCTGCGGTTCTGCCCCATATGTGAGGCCGTGATTGCATTTCGTTTCTTGCTCTCTATTAAATAAAATGACTTTTTCGAATGTTTGGCTCTGGGATTTGTTAATTGTCTTTGCAAAAGTTATTCTAATGGGTAACTGTTAATGTTTTAATATGAATGGCATATCAAGATCTCCTTTGCTGTCTAATGTTATCCCCTGAAGATGTAATACATTACCTTTCTTGGATACATCATTCTTTCTACAGTAATTCATGTGGTGGAAGACTGGATGGTGTTAACGGTTGTAGATATTCTTCATGATATTGTAAGTTGTTGTTGTCATCTGAAATGAGTTTCCTCCACAGGGTGTCTGGGCTTTCCCTTAAAGATAGGGTGAGAAGCTCAGTCATCCGGGAGGGGCTCAGAGTAGAGCCACTGCTCCTCCGCATCGAGAGGAGTCGGATGAGGTGGCTTGGGCACTGATAAGGATGCCTCCTGGACGCCTGCCTAGTGCGGTGTTCCGGGCACGTCCAACTGGGATGAGGCCCCGGGGAAGACCCAGGACACGCTGGAGGGACTATGTCTCCCGGCTGGCCTGGGAACGCCTCGGGATTCTCCCGGAAGAGCTAGAAGAAGTGGCCGGGGAGAGGGAAGTCTGGGCACCTCTGCTCAAGCTGCTGCCCCCGCGACCCGACCTCGGATAAGCGGAAGAGGATGGATGGATGGATGTTTTCATCTTCCACACGATCACCACCAACTGTTTCAGCATAGTCTATTGATACATGTTTAACAATTCTGCCGTGTAACCGATCGACATTTTTGGCATAAATTAATTTGATTTCATCCTTTTTCGGTGCTAGGATTGCCCGTGTACTTATTTCTTCTGTTGATAACCCTTCGTGATGAAATTCTTCAATAAGATTTGGACATAATACGTCTTCTTTAATTGGGAACTTAAAGTGACGAAAAAGTTAAAATTTATAACAGCTTAGAGTGCAAGAAGTGTGTCTGACAAAAGCATTCACAAGTCTGAGAGGACTGTGGTCTTGTTTGAAAATGTTTGTAAGTAGAGTGTGACTTGAAAGAATCTAATGGCAAAAGCCACTGTCTCACGGAATTTGCCTCCAGAAGGTTGTAAATATGACGTGACTTGAAAGAATCTCATGTTAAAAGTCTCCGTCTCGCGGGACTTCATTCCAAAAAGTCTCTTTAAAAGATCACTTCCCGTTGCAGGATAAAAAGTCTCGTATTCCAAAAACTTTTTTATTATAGTAGAAAGATACTTTTTACACTTCTGATTTTGTACGTTAGTGTTTTGAAAATTTACAATAGAAAGATGAGATTTAATAAAAATGTCATTTTTCAAGCCAAAAAATGCAATTCTTTTTACATGTTTTTTGAGAAAAAATGTAATGCTAAGGAGGTTAAACTGGGCAGGTCAAATATACCCCTCGAACCATGCAGGATTAAATGTAAAGGATGTGCTTATATCTTTTGTTCAGTTGTTGTCACTTGGTTGCACACTAAGCACATGCTTAATCATCTTCCTCAACAGGTGTTACTAGATGTGCGGTGTACACGTACGTGCAATACTATTACCGACCTCCGTAGGCAATGTCGCTGCAAAATAACACAATTTATTTGTGAAATAACACAACAGTTATTGTGAAATAATACAATAGCTTTGTAAAATTACACTT
Source organism: Erpetoichthys calabaricus (assembly GCF_900747795.2). Taxonomy (NCBI): domain Eukaryota; kingdom Metazoa; phylum Chordata; class Cladistia; order Polypteriformes; family Polypteridae; genus Erpetoichthys; species Erpetoichthys calabaricus. The sequence goes on from NC_041405.2 coordinate 129,411,315, forward strand.
TTTTTTTGAGTGGTGGGAATTAAGCTTCTGTGGATTTCACATTCATAGAGCATTCATAAAAAAAAAAAAAAGGTACAGTGTCATGAATTACATGAGCCAGGCAAAGGATCAGTACTAAAACTAAACTGAAATGAGTGCAGATTTAAAAGCACATAAAAACAATCTAGCATGGTAATTATAATCATATTATTAACAGTAGTTATTAATGATCAATACAAATCATATGATAAAGCTTTAAATGAAAACCTCTCTTTAAACTAAAAAAAAAAAATGCAAACAACATTACTACTGCTGGTGAAGGAAGCATTCCCATTAAGATCCATTTTAGGAGTAAATAACTTTGAATGGAAGTTTGTAGCAGGGTGGAAATGTTGGTGCAGTAATAAAGCCTGCCACTTCACAGCTCCAAAATCTTACAAATTAAAGATGCCAACGTGTTTCTTTAGAACAATGCCATAGGAGAATCATTTTTGTTCCCCAAAAGAATCATCCAGATGAAAGTTCAGAAAGACCTTGTATTTATTTAGATCTATAGCAGGTTTCATAATTACCCATAAATAGATATAACAGATTTGTGGCATACCAATGGGTTTCTGATTTTAAAAGGAGTCTCAATGTAAACAATAACACAGGCTATGTTCAGGTTTTCTTGATCTGTTGGTATCCTGCTGACTATTCATTAAAGATTTACCATTTTGTCCAACTATCAGGAGCTTTTTCAAAGCCCTGAAAACCAATTTAATTTTATATGCAAAGAATCCTTCTCAGAATGAAGTGGTTCTTGGTCTAGCAATGACTCTACAAGGAATCACACAACTCTTTTTTTAAAAGAGTGAAGGAGCCTGGGTTCCTGCATGGTCGGCCCAGTGTGGAGTCTGAAGGCTGTCTTTCTCAGAGTGTGGGCCGATGTTCCTTCCACACCCCTGTAGGAAAACTACCAACTGTAAAATGGTTTCATGTAAGTGCATGTGCCCTATGACGATAGGTTGTAGGATTGTTCTCCCTCTTGCTCTAGATCAGTGGTAGTCAACCTGGTCCCTACTGCCCACTAGTGGGCGTTCCAGCTTTCATGGTGGGCAGTAGCGGAGCAACCAAATTACATACTAATCGACTAATTTAACTATAGTAAGTTATTTTATAAAGATTTATTCAGCTAAACTTAGCAAAAATCTGACAAAGTACTTGGTAAGTAATTATTATTACATGCTTTAACTTGCTGTAACTCTGCTTTATAAATTTCATAAAGTAAAGTTACTTCCCTACTTTATAAATCACCATTACTGTGGAACCGCTGGGCAGTTAGAAAATTTTACTACTAACAGAGATACAAAAGTGGGCGGTAGGTATAAAAAGGTTGACTACCCCTGCTCTAGATGATGCCAGGACAGGGTATAAATGCCAGGCATCTCTGATGATTAAGCTATTTCAGAAAACAATTCAATGGATTATTTTTAGTAGCCTTTGCAATCTTTATAGACACCAATGGGAATAAAAACATCTTATTTCCTTAAATCTCAGGTTTTATCTTCTTTACCAATTCTCTTGTCTTGAAACTCTCTGCATATTGATAAATGTTTATATGCACAAGTAAATTTTCTTTATAAACTTTTTCCATTTAGGGTCACAGGGGTTAGGGGTACAGCTGGTTTAGGCTCAAAAGTAGAAATGACCCCAAAGGTGACCATTTTATACTGCTATATTGCCAATATGCAGATACCATTCAGGAGCTTCCGTCAACCAAACACTAGAAAATTTAAAAAAAAGTGACCTCAGTTATTTAGACTTTGGCAGGTTTTGTTGGTGCCAGCCAGGCTGGTTTGAGTATTTCCATAATTACCGATCTCCAGGGATTTTCATGGACAACAATCTAGAATTTATTTAGGATGGTGCACAAAAAAAAACAAAAAACAAAAACATCCAGAGATGGAAGAGAACAGAAACATCTTGTTGATTACAGAAGTCAGAGGAGAATGGCCAGACTGGTTGAAGCTAACAGATAGGCAACATTCTGCAACTCTGTACAACTGTGGTGAACAGAAAAACATCTTGGAATGCACAACACGTCAAAGCTTGAGGTGGATGGGCTACAAAGTAGAGCAGCACATATGGATTCACTCCTGTCAGCCAAGAACAAAAACTGGAGGTTGCAGTGGGCACAGGATCACTAAAACTGGATAGCTGAAGAATGAAAAGCATAGCCTGGTCTGATGAATCTTGATTCCTGATAAGGCACACATATGGTAGGGTCAGCATTTATAGCCAACAGCACTAATCAATGCATACATACAAGCTGCCCTGCTTCAACTAATAGTGTAATGGTGTGGCGAATATTATCTTGACACACTTTGGGTCCATTAACACCAATTGTCGACATGAATGCCTCGGCCCATTTGAGTGTTGTAGCTAAACACATGCATCCTTTCATATCCACAATTCATCTTCCAATAGCTACTTCCACATGCTAAAACACCATGAGACAAAGCTGAAGTTGTCTCAAACAAGTTTCATGAACATGACAATGAGGTCAGTGTTCTTCCCAATCAATGGATCTGAATTCAATAGATGGCCTTTTAGATGTGGTCTGCAGAAACTGCATGATGCAATCATGTCAACATAGACCAGAATCTCAAAGATTTCCAACATCTTGTGGAATCCATAACACAAAAAACATCAAGTGTAAAGAAATGTGTTATCTAAAACATCTTAAGACCTAAACAGTTTCAACACAGCCCTCTTGCACTTCTCCTCTACATGGCTCCTAATGGGCACTGATTTGTGTATGAATAATGACCCTTACTGTTTCTCTGAAATTAAGTTATAATAATAGTAATTATTGTTTACATTTATACAGCATTTTCTCACTAGTGAAACTGCTTTGAGCACTTAAATGGACTACAAACATACCTCATCAGTATTTCTGATAGAGCTCAGCCAGGAATGCTCCTTTTATTGAAACCAACAAAACTAGCTGCTGTCTTTAAGAACAACAGTTAACTGGATTTTGGGGAATGGTGGTATGCACATTCACACCTGGCCAGTCACTCTAACTAGCAACTGTCTGAGATGTGGGGGGTTTGGTGGGGGGAAACACAGACGAGTACTCGTAAGGTGGATGTACAAAACAATTACAGGCAGTGATTAGGCTGGCTGGGATGTGATCTCAGTGCTACAGCCTGACACCTCTAGTGAGATAACTTATGTATATATTATATAAAAAAAAAAAAAAAAAAAAAAAAAAAAAAACACTCCCAACTAATACAACATATTTGTTTTCAGGGTACACAGCATTATTTGTTGACTATATTTAAGCACTGGCATATTTTTCGGGGGCATAGTAGGAAAAATAAAATTTACATTTGTTACCACTGTACAGTCAAACTGTAAGTAGTAACATAATGCACTGGGATATTGTTCCCCCAACCAACAGACCCGAAAGCTTTCCAATCAAGCCAAAACATTCAGAGCATTCTGCAGGTGGAAATTAAAATTTCACTCAAAAAAACTTCACACAAATCACAAGACCCCCACGAGTTGACTAGACACAATATCACCATAATTCCTCCATAATTAGATTGAATTTTACAAGCACTTTTGTCAACACAAACTCTGCCCCATCTCCTTGTTTTTCTAATTTTTGCTCTCATCACCACACTCCTTTCCGTGCGACAATGACCAACAGAATAATATATTAAAACGAAACAGAAATGGAGTTTCATATGAAAATGTATCCATTTGTAAATAATTTATTACATGACAAAGTTAGCAGTTAAAACAAGTATAACAATGGCCTGCATTTCAGACCCTAGGAAGACATTTGTCTTGAGTCCTCACGCAGACATTTAGCAGAACTGAGAAATGTATATATACGTATATATATATTTTTTTTTATGTATGGAAAAACCGTGCCAAATCCTCACTTGTGCATTTTGGTCCCCAGCATGGTTTTATTTTTGGAATGTAACACCCCATCCCACGAGTCCACAGCATTCCCTCTGTGTGCTACTGGTCTTGCATTGTTCTTCAGAGACGACAGTGAAATGGAACAGGTCATTTGTGAATTTCTAATTCAATTTGATTTAATTAACTTGCATATAATGCTGTGCACTTAAGTGTTTTGTTCTCAGTGCGCCTGTATGCAGAATGAGTTATCGCCTCTATGTAATTAAATCAGAAAAGAAATTTGGAGTAGGTCACTAAATCCATATCTAGGTGCAGAGCTCCTGAATTGTCCCAGCACTTACAAGTCACTAAAAATAGCAGTAAAAATGAACCTAAAAACCAAAGACTTCTGTTCATGACACCACATATGTGCAAGCTGAACAGCCATCCGACATTCCTATTAAAATAAATACTGCACCCCCATATAGGGCCAGGCCTGGAATAAACTCTAGTACAAGGCAAGCAGCACCATCTGTCAAGGTATGAGAAGTGTGGCCTAGCAGATGAATGTTTCTGCAATGGCAACCTAAAAACACAGTGATCAAACAAGCAGACAGAAAGGCTCCTGATGAAAAACACATTGCTAAAGGCATTGAGACACTGTCAAGATGCCAGAAGGCTTTGCTCTTGAACTTCCTGGCAGGTATCACTGCTATAGTACCACTCATGAGTTTGCTGTCTAGATGCTGTGCGCTCTCTTTAGTTTTACACTGACCTGGCCCAAGTGAACTTAGGCGAGTGTAATCTTCATTCTGGGTTGCTTCCCGTCTTGTGCCAAGTGGTGTTGGAAAAAGTGTGGATACATGGTGACCCTAAAATTAGATTAAGCAGGCTCAGTCAATGGATTGATTTTTGTTAAAGGGAAGCTTGGCCAATGGTTGACCCCTAATTTTGCAGTCCAGATTGTTCTCAGTGCATGAGGGTAGGGCATTTGGTGCACAAGTGAGGAGACACATAACAGCAATAAATAAGACTTCAAAAAAGTTATATAAAGGGTGGGGGAAAGAAAAGTTGCACAGCAAATATTCAATACTTGGCAAAACATTCCTATCAAAATATACAAGTAAAAGATACAAAGAGGAGGTTTTTAATATAAAAAGGTAACAGTTATGCTCCAGTGGCAAATGCTAGCAAGCAGGCGCATTTACAAATGTAAACATCACTCCATTTTAAACGAGAAGACAGAAAGGAAGGAGACATTCGGTTTTGCCGGTTATCTCAGAGAAATGCACAGATATCACAGAGAGGTTCCTGCACCCAGAGGTGAGGTGCAGCAGCTAGCAAAGAGTCCACCAGTAGGCCATCGCGGGCCAGCACCAACATTGAAAAGCTTCTGGAACATTACAGGAAATCCAGCAATCAAGTCACTTTCCTCCTTAAAACCTGAAATCCTATCAAGGAGGATAAGCTTTTTAAAGACAAGATTAAAGTCCAACATATGCTTTAATTATCCCTCCATTGCCGACTTTCAGTACAAATTCTAGAGTAACAGTCTGATGAGTCTGCAGATTTCCAGCTGGTAAATTTCCCAGACAAAAAGTGTAAACATGCTGTAACATGATGTTACTTTCTTTGTGAAAAAGAGGAACATGGAAGAATAAGTAATCAATGGAAGCAAATTTTCCAGGATGTTCTCCTGCTGCCAACCATGAATAAAAAATTAAAGCAACAAACAAAAGTAATAAATTAAAATTATACAACATTAATTCTCAACCCACCCCACCATGCCATGCTATGGTTTCATCAACGAATGTCACCTTGCTACTCATGAATGTTGTTCTTTAGACTTAATTACAAATTTTGCTTTATTTGAACATGTACCACATTATACTTTTTTGACCCTCAGTCTGGTTGCATATCAATGGGCTACTAAACTTCTTATATCAGTATAAAGTGCTTTATAAAAGTCGCTATGAAAACATGTTAGATTGATATCAGTTTGAAAACAAAAGGAAGCTGCTTAAAAGGTAAATTTCACACATATGTTAGAAAAATATCTTTTTTGCTCAAAGAACTGTACATATATGGAAAAAAGTTACCTCGTAGTGTAATTGATATAAATACACAGAAAATTTTTTAAGCCTCCATTCAACATTGTTTTGGACACATTAACAGAAAAGGAACTGGCAAGCTACTCTGGACTATAAAGCCAGGACTAAAAAAAAAATAAAAAAAAAACTTTTCCTGTATGTACCAATATTATTTGGTTACTTTCTGACATGCAGATCCAGTTGTTCTCCTTATAAACAAACATTATAAATGATGCACAGTTCTTACTGCCACCTAGCTCATAGCTACTGCTGGATGTAAACCATTGTTGAATTGCTCAACGAGAGTGGTCCATGTGCAGAGGGACATGCTTGGCAAGCAATTTCTGGAGAGGGATAAAAGCTACATTAAAAAAAAAAAAATTATACCAGCAATCTCCATGCATTTTATCAATTCAATTAAATGGGATAAACTCAGGTAAGTGAAAATAACTTTTTTTGTATAGTTTTGTTATGCCACCACTTAAGAGGGTCGGCTATTTGTTATCAGGTAATCCGAACTGATAGTGTGATCATTTAAGACTTATAAAATGTCATTAAAGCTTAAAGTTGCTACTGCAATTATATCAGAGGAAAGCATAGGTATTGTATAAACTTAAATATACACTTCTGCAGACCAGGGGCATTCTCAGCAAGGCTTGATGGTAGCCATGAATTCAATGCATATTAACATTTTAACACCTCACCAATAAAAGAAGAAAAAAAGCAGAATGCAATTTTCAATGAATTGTCTTATCTGCATACCAAGTAAAAGCAAGTAACCAGTAGGTATTTTACATTTGTTTATATACAGGTTAAGCTGCAACAGAAGGTTTCTTGTTCTTTAAATGCATGAGTGTCATTCTCTCTGTCATGATCAGGCTTTTGTTCTTAATTAAATTGTTCTTCTCAAAAAATTAAGACGTTGTTTTAGGGGTTTAAGTTGTCAAGGAAACTAGTGTTCACATTTACTTTTGTGCCTGATATTTTTTAACAATTTCCCATAACGCCATTTTGAGGGTTTGATGACGACAGTTACAATGATACTGCTAGGCAAAGTCATCAGGAGGTGTAGAACATACCCGGGGGTCAAGGATATAAATGTCATGCAATTCTTAATTTTCCTTTATTGGATTCTTCTTTTGTTGTTTTACTGTAATTAATTCTGGCTCTACTTTATGACTACAATTTAATATTAAGTTTTGACTATATGTGTTTATTGGGTTTTGAATTTCCACCCATTCTACTTGACTACAATTTTGGTTACAGTATTGACTCCTAGTTATTTCTTTTTTGACTTCCTGGTTGCAAATCCCTGCTTGTTACACTGGTTATGATTTATTTCATGTTTCCTTTTCAAACTAAAAACTGCTGCCGTCCTGTGCACTCAGCACAATAATCTCATGAAGCAAACATCAATGGAGCTTCTCATTCTATTGTAGCTGCTGCTGGAACTGAAACAAAAAAAAAAACCTGGCCCAAAGCCCACTGGCATTACCAGCAACCTTCACTTGAGAGAGAAAAAAAAAAAAAACACCCTGGAGTTCCTGACAAACCTGATGTCAACAGAAAATGGATATATGCTGTTGGGTCCAGTCCTGAGAGGAACTTAAAACTCACTAAAATCTACAAGTATGCACCTCCTCTCAATTTCACATTTTTTAAATAGCAAATAATTAGTGAGGAACAGAGTTAAATTATTTTAAAAAGTCACCACTACACCCAACTGGCTTCACCAAAAAAGAAAACTGCAAATTAAAACTATATTCCTGTCATCTGTCTTTAAACAACTGATGAGTATGGAGATAAAGTTTGAATACAACAGTAAAATTAATATGCAACAAAAGGACGCAATTTGTAGAAGAAAAGGGGGAAAATGTCATCTTTCTAAACACATGACTTAGAATGCAATTTTTTTGAAGGCAACTTCAATGAAAATGGACATAACATTATTTTTCAAAGGCTAAATCGAACAGGTTGTTGAACTTTTTTTTAGTACCACAAAATTCCTCCAAGAACATAAAATAAAATGGACTGTTGAGCAGTCAGAGGCAAGCTACATATAAAAACATTTAAAAAGGACTTTGAGAAGAACTGATCCAAAAAAACAAGAAAAAAAAAAAAAAAAAACAAGATTTTTTTTGCCACAAATACAAATATTAACCAACATACAAAAGTAATAAATAAATCCCTGCGTAACGCTCCAGGGAGCCAAAGGTTTTTGTATGGATTTTATAAAGAGTAAAACTTTTTAGTTGATCTTTTTAAAAAATAAAGGTTTGTCTTTTGTGTGTATTTTTCTTTTTGCAAAAATTGTTACATTTTGGCAGATTTCGTTCCTTCATTTTGATTTAAAGGGCTTTGCAGAAATTTATTTTATGTTGAGGTTGGCATTATGTGCTTTAAGTTTTTGGCAATTTAGTATTGATGGTCCCTTCACTTGTAGAGCTCCTTGGTTCTCCATAATTACATCTTTGTTTCTAAGATGACGACTCTTGCTTTTTTCCTTCCTTTTCCTTTGTTGTCACAGCTGATGGGATTTCCCAACACGCAGCTGCAGTCACTTGCAGCTCTTGGTTTCCCGGTTCCTCCTGAAAGCTGCCTTTTGTTTCATCTTTTTCTACACTGGCATCCCGACAGTGGTACAAACCATCATGATCCCACTCCACCACATTCTTCCCCTGTTCTTCTCCCTCTGAACCTTGAACAGCTATTTGGGGCACCAAGGGTGACCTCCTGACTGATGGCTGGTTTGACTCGTTTTCAATCCAGGATGCCTTGAACTGTTGCCGGTATGGGACAGGGAGAACTCCACATACTTTATTTTGAGAGTCACTAGTTGTCTTTTCACCACTTACAGGTGTCACATCAGGGTCATCAAAGCTAACCTCTTGAACTGCTTCTTGCTTCTTGAAAGAGTCTCTCCTTTCTGACAGGTTCAATTTCCTCATGACTACAATGCCTTCTGGCTTGTCACCACCAGTCCAGTCACGCATTCGTTGTGTCCCTAAGTAACCGAGTCCTCGACAGTGGTCTCCCTGGTAGCCCCCAAAGGCACTAGGGCTTTCTCCTTCAGAGTCTACAGACACCTCCACAGCACCATCTCCATGGGGAACCTCAAGTGTGTGCCTGTGAGAACTGTAACCACGCTTTTCACAGTGGTAGGATGCTGAAAGCTTTTCAGCAGATTGGACCCTCTTCAACAGAGGAGAACGGGGTGGTTCACTACTGCGAGGGCGAGCTATGTGTCGTATGATTGTGGGAGGGGACAATGTCTTCCCATGAAAGGAATGCAAATTTTTGGTGAAATTGGGCAAAGGAGAAGGCGATCTTTGGGGTGATGGGGGCTGAGGTGATGGGCAAGGGTTGCAAGCCAGAGGGGATGGGGGTATGTTGCTAGTGGATTTGCGTCGACCCACTTTGTAGCGCTGGCCACTTAACTTAGCACCCAAGCCATGTAGAGAGTTGGGGCGGATATGGCCGGCTGGTGAGCTGGGTGTACTAGAGCAGGGTGACGTGCTGGGTGGAGAGCTGTGATCTAGAAGAGAAAGAAGAACAAGAAATGTTTATATAACAACTCCAGAAAATAAAGAATATCACAAAAGGAATAAGGTTACTTGGCTGAAATTAAATCATGCTCGGTGAAAAAGCCAAACAAATTAGACAAATGTTGACTGTATGTTAAATGCACAGTTGCAGCAGCACAAATCCATCAAAGGGATCTCTCCTGTAGTCCATTATGTGTTAAGTCTTTTTCTGCATCACCTACAGTGAAATAACCTCTGTATCTTTTTTGCTAGTCAAAACTCTAGCTCTTGGTTTTAAGTACCACAGGAACATCAGAATTAGAAGATATTTTTCCAGATTATCTCAGTGAATGTAGTATTTGGTAATAAATATATTATTTAAAACTGTTTAGTTTAATACCTTACCCCTTCCATATCAAGCCAAGATTATCTGCAAGAAAGTAAAAAAAAATAATAATAATAAATAAAAAAAAAAAGCAGGTTCACTGAGAAATCTCTTACCAGATGGCAAGTCTGGGGCTGGGCTACGACAAGGTGTGGAGGGTCCTGGGGACAAGCTATGTGTGGGTGACCCTGGCAAACTCTCGCTGGAAGAAACTGAATGCTGAAGTCCAGAAGAAAAGCTTCGGCTGGTTTGGAGTACAGCGGTCTGCTTGGGAATCTTCTTAAAAATTGAGCGCCGCTTGCTGTAATATGACAGAGAGTGGCTGCAGTGAGCAACTTGAGTACAATTCTATTCAAGGTTCAGGAGGGATTATACAAAGTGTATAGAACTGCACCATCAACCTTGATCCCTTGAAAGTCTTGCAGAAAGAGTGACTTTCATGCATTCTTTATTTAAGATTAATTTAATTTGTAAAACAAAATATTATAAAATTATACAACTCAATCAAACAAATAAGAATAGTAGCCACAATAACATGCTGGGTGGGCTTTGGGCAAAAAACTCTGCTTTCAGCCCCCACCTAATGAAAATGGTAATACAAACAGAGGGCCCATTCCAAAGAAGTCTTTTGTATATAAAACAACACCAAAAAAAAAAATTAAGCACAGGCTCGGAATTATAGTAATGAGTTTCTGCAAAGATACTATTACAGAGAATTTGATTTTTTTCCCCTAAAGTGAGATAACATACAGCATTGCTTTTCCACTTAGTTATACAAGGTGGATTGAGGTTTTTCTAGTAGTGAGGTATTGGACATTACAACCAATTATCAAAATACACTTAACCAATCTGGTGTTACTCCAAATATTTGTTTTAAGGCATTAAGAGGGATTTTAAATCTAAGATATATACACAAACACTGTTGCCCAAAACTGTTTTAAGTGTAGGGCATTCTAAAACATGTAGCCTTGCAATATCATTTAGCGATACAAGCACTTCATGACATCACTGACAGGTTCAATCTTATCCTGAGTGTATTTTAGACACTTTTAAACCAGATACAGTATACACAATTAGTTTAAAAAAAAAAAATTGGTTGAATTACGGTATGCTTATCACATAATGACCTGGAATATATTTAATGAAGACTGCTTTTTGTTCTGTTTCTTAAATTTCAATTGAAAGACTAGAAAAGGGTAAATTCTTTGAAACTGTATTATATATTCTGGAGATACCATTGGAATCTTCACTCAAAATAGCCAGTATTGTCTCAAAGATAGATATCGGTGATAGATGCAAGAAGAGGTGCGGGTGCTGGCTGCTTTTAATAGTTTCTAATTTGTATACAGAAAAAAATGTGCAACTGTAAGGTTAAATTTGGAGCTTAATTGTTCAAAAGATGTAAATACATTATCACTATTGAGAAGACTAAAATCATAATTCCATGTGCCTTCCACAGACCAAATCCTGCATAGGTTATAGAAAAATTAGGTTGTAATCTTGTAAAGTGGGAACAGATCAAAGCTTCCCTGCCTTAAAAGGTGTCCTACATTGGCTCTATATTGTTAGTAAATGGTTGACAATAATTAGTGTTGACAGAGGCACAGAGCATGTAAAGAAGATTTAGAACAGGATTTCTTTTTCGTAAACAAAGCACAAGTTGATTCATGGAATTCTGCCAATTTCATATATTTTATTGTACGCATATTTGTAGCAGTATAATAGAACTGTAAATTAGTTAGTGCCATACCACCTTCTGCTTCTTTCTCAAGCTGGCTTTGATGTGTGACTAATTTTATCCCCAAATAAATGTTATAAGAGAGGTTAATTTCTTAAAGAAACATTTGCCAAGGTATGAAAAAAATAGAAGCTTTGGAAGAATATTCATTTTAATAACATTAATACTCCCTAACCCTCTACTAAGATGGAGGGAGGACTATCGTGAATTTCCCCTTGGGATTAATAAAGTATCTCTCTATTAAAATTGTGTTTGATATTTCTGTTGTTCTATCCAAATTGTACATACAGATCTTCATGTTTCCTTGTAATAATCATCCCCGGATACTTAACTGCTCTGATACAATTCGTGAAAAAATTCAGCTTTGTCTGATGAGCTAGAGAAGAATGCTTTAATTCAAAAAAAATTTGAAATCAGATATCCTACAGCATTCTCCTAGAAGATTTAATAGTAACTGTATACATAATTGTGGATCTGACTTTAAAAGTACCATATCAACAAGATAAAGATATTCATGGCCTTTGCTTATTATCTTCTTTATCTCTGAATGATTCCTGAGATGAATACCTAATAGGTTGGAGGCAATCACAGATAGTATTGGTGATAACAGACAAGGGTCTCTGTTTCCAAATTCTAATTTGAAGTTATACAAATTCATATTATTAATATGATCTTAGGCTACTGGTCTAGTATAAAGTCATATAATCCATACTGATATACTTGTGTCCAAGTCCAGATTTGCACAATAAATTACATAGATATCCTCTTTTAACCCTATCAAAGCCTTTTACTGGTTCCAAACAAATTAAGACCCCCAGACAGTCAGATACTGTAGTTGAGAATATTATATTAAATAACCATTGATGATTACATATTAGATGTATACCTTTAATAAATTCAGTTTAGTCTTGTGATATTACAAATAAAAGCACTTTCTAGATACTTCTAGCTAAAATGTTTGGCAGTATCTTAATCTTGATATTCAGGAGTAAACCTGGTCTGTATTTTGCACATTGTAGCAAGTCTTTATTTTTCTTTAGAAAAACAGTAATTGATGCCTGACATTATGTTTTTGGTAGAATTTTATTTTTTATAGCTTCTATATAGATATTGCTAACTCTAGAAAAGTTGAAATTGTTTTATAACTCCTAACTATAGCATTAAATGTAGTAGATTTATTGCATTTTACACTTCAGTGTTTTTCATGCTGTATTTAAGGTAGGGGTGGTGAAATACTCTGGTCTTTCACCTACAGTGCAATGACATGCATGTAAATTAATTCAGGAGTCTAAAATGGGCCTGTTTGAGCAAATATGTGTGTGTCATGCAATAGATAGTTGCTCTAACCCAGTGAGCACACTTGCCTCTCGTTTTTGTTGTTTAGCAATATTTTAAAAGAAAATATAGCCAAAACCAAAAATCAAGTTTGTTTTAATAAGTATGACATACCAATCTAGGGAAGTGATGCATTGCATTTTTAATAAAATATAGTAAGACCACCATTTAGGCATTTGATTAAATTATTCCCTGCTAAAAAAAAATCTATAAAATTATATTGATGTGAACATTGTCTCTGGCCATTTGAATACTGTAAAAGATGATTTTCAAATTAATGAAATTAAAGGCATGGAAGAAACAAACCTCTCAACTGCTAGGATTCAACTTGAATAATTAAAGAGTTACTTACAGAAGCACCTATAGACACGGAATGTAAATATTCTTTTAGATTCCCAAGACAAAACATCCATTGTATGTTAATACAAAGAAACACAAACTGTGTGCATCATCTTGCATAGTGGTTTGTAGTAATACACTTTATTTGCACCAGTATATTATAGTGATTAAAATAAATCAAGTTAGTTTGACATTACAAATAAGAAAGAAAACAGAACGTGAAATGCTGGAGAAGATATGATGTGGAAAAGCTATGAGGATGGGTGAGATTAGAAAGCAGATGCTTAAAGCACTGGATAGTAAAGTGGAATGTTCGTTAACAGCACCACAACAATTTCTTTGTTGCATGGAAAGCAGAGTATGCATTGCTAAATCAGTAAACAGGCATGAAAAGCAACTTAGTTAAAATTAAAACAAAGAAAATGATAGTTGTGAGCAATATCTAACGTAAAAAAAAAATAATTGCTACCTAAATTATGTATATTTTATTACAGTTTTAAAAGTTGATTCTTACAATTTTACAGTCTATACAACATATAACTAAATACTAGAATTGTAAAGTATTTTGAGTCCTATTTAAATCTACTGCTCAGATTCATGGTATAGCAGTTACTGCTGCAATATAGCTCTAAAGTCATAGGTTGAAATACCCCCCCAAAAAGATGTGCAGGTTAGGTGAATTAGTGACTATCTTGGCCCCAGTATGTATGCATGAGCGTGACCTGCAATGGATCTGCTGTCTTTCTTGGGTTGATCCCCACCTTACACCAAAAGCTGCCATACTAGGCACCAGTTCCTATGACCCTGACCTGAACAAGTATGTTAAAAATAGGATGGATTCTTTTATGTACTGTTATATTAGAAAACTGCAAGGTTACAAAGAACAACAAAACTTTTGAGACCTGCAGGCAATCCTTCCTTAAAGTTTCAATTGTGGCCAGTATAAATTGATTAATAAAGTTATCAGAAAATAATGTTGGGGAAAAAGGACAGCAACTCCGGTTGTATAAATTTATTTTGAACATTAATTATGTAAACAAAAAAATTCAATCAAAAATCATTTGTAGATTCTACTTCGGCACACTGACATGAACAGAACCTACTTGGCCTTGGCTAAACAGAAATGGATGTGTTTACTCACTCTAAAGTTTATGAACTAATTTCTATCTATCTATTGGTTTTGTTATTACTGATGAAAATTTGGGTAAATACACAAAGCCCATTAATGAGTTAAACACCATGTTGAAATAACAACATATAGCTCTGCAGGGGACACACAGCACTTGATTTTACATGGAAGTTATTTACTTAACAGCGCTTGCACAATGAAAAGACAGAGAGGTTTGCCCTTATAACCTGGCCAATTACCTGTCTTGGTGGTCTTTTTTTCTTGTCCTCCGACTCCGCCTGGCCATCTTTCCTTTGTAGCTGGCTTTCCGAGCTGGCCCAGTTTTGATTGAGGTGTTCTCTAATGCAGTAGTTTGTAAAGCAACTTTACCACCGCTCTATGAAAATAAAAACATAGAAATTAACAACTAAAGGCTAATCTAACAAAAATACATAAGGCATTTATTCAAATTTAAAAAAGAAATACATCATTGAAGAAGGGGGCAGGGACAAACATTCAGAAAGAAATGTGTACACAAGTGGTAGTTGTAAAATACATGCACCTGCAGAGAAATATATTGTTCTGATTGCACGCTTCCATAGCAAATAGAAAATCAGCAGCTGTAAAACATTATGTTTTTTTGTATATTTACTCATTTCTTAAGCTGGCTTTTCGTAACAGCAACACATTTAACCCTCTTGCCTTCCTGAAAGCTTCTTCACTAACATTTTTGTCCCCAAGTATGTGATCTTGAGTTTGTCCATGGACTGATCGAGTGGTTTACACCACAATGGCAACACCACTTACATTATAAAAAAATATAAAAAAGTGCCAAACAAACAAAATCCTCACACTGTGCCCAATTAGTTGGACTGCCCACAACAAAATCAAGTGCGGTCTTGACACTAAAGCATTGGGCTTTAAACCTCACTCATTTTATGAGCCTGAATGTGCGAGTAAAACTGCATGGATTCCTAATGTAGAAATACAGAAGTACAGTCACTTCAGAAACGAGCATTACACATAATGTATCTGTGAAAGCTAGTAAAAACAAATGCTCTGAATATTGAACCTTTTCATTTTCTCCATAGGCATAGGATTCCTCCTATAGAGACCCTTTAATAAATTAACAACCCTTACTGGGCGGTTTCCATCCTTGCGTTCATTGCAGCTAGATTAGGGTCTATCTCCATCCCCACCCAACATAAAGAGAATAACATTATATTCAGAACTATAAGCAATCTACTACTGTGCATATCTCTTCTTGTGTGAACAAGAAAAGCCAATGTCTTTCAGCTTTGATGCAACACCACTTCCCCAGTTTCACGGAGACTGACGCACCTTCAGCAGCAGTTCCACAACATCAGTGTGAACGAGCCCCTGGACGGACTCACTGTTTACATGTGTGATAAGATCGCCTGCCTTTAGGCCAGCTTCATGTGCAGGGCTCCCCTCCTCCACACTCTACAAAAACATTCAAGAAGAATAACATAAAAAAATATGTCAACTAAGAGGCACAAATTCAATTCTAATATGAAAATTCATATTTGCCAGCTACACCCAATTAATCTTCTGGAACACAGAAATGCTAATTGCAATCAGTAAAACAGAAAGTACTTTATAGAGTACTCAGTTTATGAAGATAACCTTACACACTGAAGCATCCAGTATTACAGTTTCAGGAAGTTCTGACTAGGGGGTGCCTACACCATTGGTTATTTTACCATCAGGAATAAGTGGGAAAAAGTAATCATCCATTAACAAACACTGTACCATCTAGTGATGATCTTAGTTTTGCGGGTACAGCACAAGACTCCTTCAGACAAATTCCTATATATATATATATATATATATATACACATACAGACACACACACACATATAAAAATGTGTGTGTGTGTGTGTATATTTTATATATATATATATATATATATATATATATATATATATATATAGCATAGCATATATAAACCATTGAAACACATTTTGATGACTGAGATGTTTAGAATTATGAAAGGAATTAATACAGAACAAGCAGGCTGTAACACATGGAAACTTGTTAAGGGTACTATTTTACACAAACATTAATACTTTCTTCTTCACACTATGAACCACAGACACAGAATAAGTTTTCAAGTAGTGCAGCAGATCGCAGGACTTGAGACCTTCAAAACTCTATCTGAAATTATTTTGGAGGAGTAAAATGAATAGGACTGGCAAGCTTTGATCCTCTCTCTTTGAGCCTCTCACCTAGGGCCGGTTTATACTTCACGCTTAGAACGTGTACATGAATGCATCATGGCTGCCATGCATTCCCAGCATTCATTTGACACATCCTCTGAGCACACCCTCAGAAATGAACGCGATGCGTGCGCAAGTTGCAGTAACAGCAAAAAAATCAGGTGTCACAGTGTGATGAAGTTAGTAAATAGAGACTCTGACGTCATGTTCCATCAACATGTGATAGCAAGGTGGTTTGGAAATCCTACAGGCTCAATGTGCGTGCTTCAATGTTTGATGAATGATTCAGTATTTTGAAGCGAAATGCTGAAATACAAATGTATTCATGGTGCTTTTATATTCAAGCGTTGCACATTCCTATATGACGCAATATATTTTAAAGGTCTCACATATCATCTGGTTTTTTTTTTTTGCACCTTCACAACAGCATCACAATGTACGGCAGTGTATTTGAGACGAAGAGAAAAAATTAGGGACACCAAGAAAACATCTCTTTTGTTTTAATCTCAGAATTTGCACTTTAATCTCATAGTTTACTTTGTCATTAAAGTAGACTGTTGTAAACGCCATCTTAAAACCGACCCATTTGTTATTCACTACATGCTTGTGGGGCTTCCTTCTGAACTGACAGCAGCGGCAAGCAGCAATCACCACACAGAACACATTAAATGTATGATATTCCACACATTTAAAATCCTTAAATTTATACTTGATACCACTTTCATGATGAAATGCATGAAAGCATGTATATTACATTTTTACAGGCAAGTTGTTAACTTCATTTAAGTAATGAATACTGTTAATAATTATACATGTTGGGGCGGCATGGTGGCAGCAGTACTGGTGCTGCTTTGCAGGGAATCATATCCCTTTTGTTCCCTGCCTAATGTTTGATTTGGTGATGCTAAAATGACTCCAGTGTATGTGTGTGCTTGTATTCACCCTGCAAAGAGCTTATGCCCCATCCAGGGATTGTTTCTGCCTCACGCCCAATGCATGCTGGAATGGGCAAATCCTTGGATTAATGGATGTAATCATTAAACATCCATCCTTTTCAGAGATAATATGGCAAGGTGTCCTCGGAATTTAATGGATGTTTCAAGCAATTCACAACACAGGAAAGCCAAACGTTTTCTCACTGTGATGATACTGTATCTCATACTGTCACCTGCTGGAATCTTCCAAATTTACATAAAGTACGTGTGCAAGTATAAACAGTACACAGCTTGTGTAGCAGAAACATCCACAGGCGCACATGTCGCATGAAGTATAAACACGGCTTTACTGTTTTCATAATGGATCATGCTCACAACCTGATGCTTTAGAATGTCATTCTCACTCTGTGTCTTACTTTAAACTGCCATACGCTTTGAAACAAGTATCAAGGAAGGTGTGCATTTTTCCAAAGAAGGTCAAAAGGCTAGTCAAGGATTGTCCATGACAGCTACATATTAACAATTTACAGAAGCTAGATGGTTTACACATTCACATTTAATGTATACACTGAACAGGAAATTAACTGTAATGTAGTCTCCAACCGAATAAAAAGTAAATTAACACGCTAAATATGTATTCATTTTAAAGCTTTTTCAAAGAAATGCTTTTCAATTTAAAAAAAATTAGGTATTAGCATATACTGTATAATAAAAAGCTCAAGGTCTCCTAATTCCAGAAAAGGGGCATCCCAATTTACTTACCCAGACCATGTGGTGCACAGTATAGACATCACTGTCACCCATGTAGACCCGGATGGCACGCAGTGTAAAGCCGTACTTCTTGCCAGAACTGTGGATAACGATAGGAGGTCGAAGGCTACTGATACCAAAACAGAGGTCACGGCTGGGTGAAGAGTCTCTTGAAGATGGATTGGATGACAAGGAGCGTGGAGAAATAGGACTAGCTAGAGGTGCACCAGACATGTCATCTGGAAAAGAACAAGGTGAGTAAATAATCTGTATGCATTAGAACAGTTGCTACAGCATAATGGCTGCAACAAAATAGTAACGTTCAGAAAAGAAAAAAATCCTGTAACACTGAAATAGTGGATACTCAGAACATCCAAGCAGAAACTATATGGTGATACCTGTGGTAATGATGAGAGAAAGTGCTGAAACAGAGGCAGACTTAGGAACTCTGCCAATAGGAGACAATTTTGGCTTCTCTGGGGTATCTAGCTGCTGGTATCCAAACCTGCGGCTGCTAACTGGGTCTCTGGGTGTTGAGTGCTTAGTCCCGGTGCTGTTACTTCTTAGACGGATACGCTGAATGCTGGATATCACAATATCTGCTAAAATGAGATGAAAAACATGCTAAAATAAGAGAAATCTTCTATGATTTGACATAGGCAACTAATTTATTGGGACCGATTGGTTAATAATGCAAGCAGCAAATGGAAACAGGAGTGGAAATGAAAATGTGAATAAAGAGTGCTTACTTGGGAGAGAAAAACAAACGTTTTTGTATCTTTTTTTGTATTAGGTAGGAATAAACTCGCAATTTTAAATCAGTTCTGTGCAAGGATGTTACAGTAATCTTGAAAATTATTAACTCTTCTCCAGGCAGCTGAGAAGTGCAGGACCACATATACTGCGATTATTAGCAACAATTTAAAGTTTAACATCAAGATTATTAATAAATCCTTACTAGGCCCATTATTCAGTTTTAAGAGCTCAGTGGCGATGAAAACAAGTAGATAATGTGGCAAAGATGTTGAACAGCATACATAAAAACATATATAGCTTAATGGAAATGTACTGTACATAATAAATGAGGTTCTTTCTACTCTACCTGGCCCATTAAGCCCTAATTGCAGCATTATCCCTACAGCTCGCATAATGGACAGACCTGTACCTGGCAAGGCTGCTGCCTCACTGCCTCCATCTCCATGAGTGAACTGTGGTCTCTGGCCCTCTCCCAGCTTGCTTTCCTCACCTTCATCCTCGGTGGAGAAGGCAAAGCGTGGCATTGTGTCCAGGCTATGGGTACTACTCTTCACCAATGTGTTGTTGCTTCTGTCAGGCTGTGAAGAGCTTGAAGAGGTTCTTGGTCTCCATCTGGGGGCAAAAACAAATATTCAGTCTACATCCATTAGCACCATCACTATGCACATCTTCTCTCCAGTTTGCAACATGTTAACCCTGGCTGGCATGAACAGTCCCCATAATCTATACTGGGATGAATGGCAAGCAATTCTTGGATTTTTGTGCCAGTTGTGCATTAGCCATGACCAGCAGTGAAAAAGAAATTGAATTTACAGCAAAACGTTTTTTGTTTTTTTTTTTTGCATTGCAAAAAAATTAATGCAAACAAACAAAATTTGTGCCACTAACATAGCAATATGGTACTTAATTCATATCTAGAAGTGTTTTCATATTGCTAATTCTACATGATTCTGTCATTCGTTTAGGGCTTAAATTATCTTTAAAAAAAAAAAAATTTTTTTCAGAAAAGGTTACACTCACTTGTGGTCAGCTTTGTGCATAGAAAACACAGCAATGTGAACAATACAACGTTTGGTGCATCTTTATATGGAATTATACACAACATTTCACATTTTTAAAAATTAGACTATACTCCTTAGCCATAGAATATAATTGCATTTATCTGTGTTGGTCAGCTGCAGAAAAAAAATGCAAGAAAACTTTCATGTGTGAATGAGGCCTTAAAGGGCAAAATTCTTTACTTTGCACCCCTAAGCAATCTTTAGTTTCAGTAATACAAAACTGTATGCAAAAAGAAACTCTGCTGTTTACTCCTTGTCACCTATGATATATACCAAGGCCCCCAAAAAAAAAAAAAAAATCACCACACTGCATTTGGTCCTAAGGGTAACTCTCAAGAGAGATGTTATGGAGAACAGGACACATGGGTCACATTACTACAACATATTGAGTCTAATGAATAATCTTGCCAAAAAAAGCAATTCTAATAGGAAAAAAATATTTATATACATACAGGGTGTGCCAAAATGAAGTACATCATTTCTCAAGGTCACAATGTGAAGTAGAGGCAGCTGAGTGGGTTGGGGTGGGGGTCCTTTGACAGGCGAATCCTCCATTTGATTGGTTGTGTAATTAAGCAAAAACTTTTGCTATTAGGCTGAAACCAACCCTCGTGACCTTCATCAGAGACCCCTGCACAGTAAGTGTGTTACAGTTTGGTGCGCCACTGTAGGCCCTTACTTTTTGAGGATGGGGGAGCAATGGTCACCATCACTTCAGAATGTTATGTTGAAATGCTAGAGAACTTTTTGCAGCCCCAACTGGAAGAAATAGGTGTGGTGAATGCCTGGTTTCAACAGGATGAAGCAACAGTTCATACAGCGTGGAGATCCATCCAAGCTTTGTGGGAAATGTTTCTGGAGAAGCTGATCTCCCTGCGCGGTGATGTCGGGTGACCTTTATGTTCGCCTGATCTCGCTCCATTTAATTTCTTCTTGTGGGGCTATCTCAAGTCAAAAGGTATACACATACTGACCTCAAAACCTTGAAGCCCACAAGGACGCTATTCACCATGAAATAGCAGCTATTCCCCTTGAAATGGCCAAACAAGTCATGCGAGCGTTGAGAAATTGTCTCAAAGAGTGTATCGCTAATGATGGCCACTACCATGAAGACATCACTTTTGAAACACAATGGAAAAAAAAAATCTATTTTGTATACCCTTTCTTGTGTCGTAATACTAGGGTGTTGTACTGTGTTAGCCATTATGAATGTAGAGAAAAGCCAAGCAAAATGACACCTTTTATTGGCTAACTAAAAAGACTACAATATGCAAGCTTTCGAGGCAACTCAGGCCCCTTCTTCAGGCAAGATGTAATATAAACACAGGGAACTCCAGTTTGTGTATTACATCTTGCCTGAAGAAGGGGCCCGAGTTGTCTCGAAAGCTTGCATATTGTAATCTTTTTAGTTAGCCAATAAAAGGTGTCATTTTGCTTGTGTCATAATGAAATTTATTTTATCTTGTAGCGTTTCTGTAGAATAAATGTACTTCTTTTTGGGTCACTCTGTATATACACACACACACACACACTACTGGTCAAAAGTTTTAGAACACTTCAGTTTTTCCATATTTTCTTCAGATGTAATCAGCTGGAATCTAATGAATGACCTAAAATGGTGAAAAGGTAAGCAGTAAACTGCCAGAGTTTTAAATTGAAAGTTTAGGCTAGCAAATAATGAAAACAAAAAAAGTAAATTTCAGAATATTACAAAATCAGCCTTCTTTAAGGAACTACACATAGGATACAACCTATAGATATTCTGCAGAAATTAAAGTAAATTTAGCATTGCAAGTTAAAGCAAACACTTTGCATAGGTGTTCCAAATTCTGTTGAATATTGCAACATCCTTTGTCTGTCTTAAACCAGAGTTGGAACAGTGTTACTGCACCCTCTGAAGTATTACTTGGACAATATTCCAGCAATGATGGCAAGAAAACGGCAATTAACACAGAGAATTATTACCCTTAGAAGTGTCTGTACATTACCCTTCCTTTTAAATCTTTTTCATTTTCTAAACTCGGATATAATAATATAATAAAAATAATTTAACATTCATTTTTACACATTGCTTCTGTAAGTCACCCCTGACGTCCATGTCAACTAAAAAGGTAATTAAGAGTCTAGTGCGTCTAGTCAAGTGCAGATGTGGTAACCATTTTTGGGACAGAGTGTTCAAGCTTGAGGTATCGTCATGCCAAAGACAATAGATATTAGCAATGATCTCAGTGACAACCATTAATTTATGTTTCCCAACCTGGGAAGGGTCATATGGCCAAATGCATTATCCATCTCTACCACTTAACAGTGTTAAATTTTTCACAACTGGAGAACACTCAAACTTGCCCACGATCTCGGGAGTAAACATACCATCAGCTTCATCTAAAGAGCAGACTATAATGCTCTGAGAAAACTAAAGACCTAAAAGCTACCTCCAGGAATCCATATACCTCTATCAATATGGTAAATGTTACATTTTATGATGTTGCAATCTGAAAGAGACTGCAAAGAGAAAAAAAATGTAGTTTTTATGGAGGGTTAGCCAGGTGCTTCTCTTCAAACAGAACATGACAGCATGTTCGTTGAAAACAAAACCAGCAGATCACTGCAATGACCTCACATAAACCATCAAGCACAGTAATGATCAGATGGTAAATTAGACTTTTTAAAGACACAGTACCTGGACACCTTACAGTTATTGCGTCCACTATAAACTCTTCTTTATATCAGAGAACACTAAAGAAATGTGAGAATTTCTGTCTGACAGCCAAAACCTGGAAAAAACTATATTGTGCAACTGGACAATGATCCCCAGCACACTTGCAAATCTACAGTATAATTAAACTGTAGATTTAATTGGCTGAAAAAAGAAAAAGGCTTAAGGATGTTTAAGTCTAAGTCAATAAAAATATAAAAGCCAATAAAAAATAGCTTTTTAAACAAATGTTGTCTAACATCAATGATGGTCCTACAGGCACTGAATCATGGTGGAAATCTTTTCCACACATGGCTTTAACATAATTGGTTGTTTTTGGATAAACAAACATTGGAAAATACAAATCTAATGGGTTGTTTGTCACCCGTGTTTACATTCATATAATTGTAAAACTTAATGAGAACTGCTTAACAGATGATTAAGTTAAGCTATCTGGTCTTAAAAAGTTCTGCTCCAATATTCCCCCTGTCACCAGTATATCACAGATATGTTTTTTTTCCTACCCCGATAGAACCAGCAGTAAAAATGAACAATCTCCTTAGTTTAATACTACTTACTAACACTACTTGAAGGAAAAGTTTTTCAAAAAATATAAAATAAAATAGACACTTAAACTGAAAATATGCAATACACACTGTAAAGATACATAACAGAAACAATCATAGGATTGTAATTTCTTGTAATTTTTGCCTTTTATTAATCCATCCTCTTACCGCTTTTCACTTCCCTGTCCCCGCACCATGTCTTCGCTTAAGCCGTGAGAAACCTGGCTGTCCGTTCGGTCGCACTTGTCCTCACTATGGCTACGTTCTGAGGGAGAGGAACTGTGGCTCAAAGGGTTTGCCAAGTGCTCTGAGCTGCTGTAAACCTGAAATATTAGAAAAATGAGTTACTCAAAGATGACAGAGAGGAATCTGAGGACACACTAACATTTTGACCAATGTTGTTATACAATTGCCATTACAGGAGGGACCTGAGAAAAAGAGCAAATGAAGGAATAGTTTTCAGTCTGGTCCCAATCTTGCTCCTGGAAACTTGCAGCCTGTTGTTTGCAGCAAAAATGAGCATGTTCACTACATATGTTGATTATCCCAAGATGAAGCCTAACTCAGATAGAAGCAGCACATGAAAAATCCTACCCTGGAAAGATACACAATACTGACAGTTTTAGTAAGAAAGCGTCATTTAGACTAAGAGACACATTAGTGCTGTTGGATTGTTTGTCAAGGCCTATAAACAATTTTTCCGGATATGCCATTAAGACAAGATTAACTAGGATTGACATCAGACTTTACTTATTATTCAAGGATTTCACGTGGCAGCTAAACAGGCAGAGTCATCTGTTAATCACCAGTATACAGATTTGGTGCAAAACTAATAAAACAATGGTTTCAGTGCAAGACATTGCTTAGAATGTGCACATGTGCTTATTGATTGCATAATAAAGGCCTTTTTTTATAAAGAACACTTTATCAAGTTAAACCATGCAGGATTTATACATGATACACATTACTCACAAAATCTTACAGAAATTCAAGCCATGAAAGTCAAGTAAAAGTTTTGTTCATGTTTAAATTTCCTAAACTGTCTTGAAAATTTTCACTGTTAAAATATCTTATGTAGAGTGTCCTTTTCTATCTGAACACTGTATCAAATTTCTTTGAGTGAAAACCAAAATGGATAAAATATAGCAAACTAGCCAACCCGCGGCGTACCATACGCCGCATAATCAGGCTGCTTTTTTAATGATTTTTAAGTACAGGGAAAAAATTAACTTTTGAAAAATCCGGAGGAGAGGGGAAGGACGCCCATTACGCCCCATCCGTCATGCTAGTCTGCTGATTTCTCGTTCAGTAACCTGTGAGTAGTGATGGGCAGAGTGAAGCCTCACGAAGCATCAATACGTTTGAAGCAATTGTGTCGGAAATCGTATCGAAGCTTCGAAGCATTTGACACTCACCTCTCTCGTGACACCTCCTGGCCATTTTCATTAACGTTACAGAAACTTATGATACACTTCAATGACGTCTGTTAAAAGTCGTATTGGTTTTGTTTTTTCGTAGCTACAGACTGACAACGAAGAGAAGGGTTCGTCAGCAGCTTATAGTGTGTGATGTCTAAAAAATATAAATATAACTAACGCCGACAGGCAGAATGCACTATACGATAGCAAGAGTTAAACAAAATAAGACGCCTCACCTCATGCATTCCCGGCTCTTTCAATTAGTATTTACTTTTGCACTGTATCATTATAATTGCTCCTGTTGTTAGTATTATAATTAACCCTGATCTTTTCTTGAGATCACATTTAATAGCCTTAAATGTTTTCTTTGGTCTGTCTTAATTAAAACGGAGTAGACAGAAAATAAAGGTTTATCCCTGTACTTTGCCATGATATAGGTAAGCACATTTGAGAAAGAAAATGTGAAATCCTTAAATCACAGATGTTATTATTCGATCAAGTATTAAAATCTGCAGTGCTTCGAAAGCTCGACAGTGTCGAAACCTGAGTATCGAGCGGCCCATCACTACCTGTGAATCACGTAGAGTTTTCATTGTTGTTTGCGGTTCTGGCTGCTTTTCGCATACTGAGTTGTTCCGGAGTCACAGTTGAGAAACAGTTTTTTAATGTCTTTTAAGCACAGGGGAAAAAATGAACATGTGGCCCGGTGCATTCTTTAACTGCCTTGTGGCGCTGTAGTAGTACGGCTGCTTTGCAGTAAGGAGACAGTGGAAGATTGTGGGTTCGCTTCCCGGTTCCTCCCTGTGTGGATAGCAAATTATCCGCGACAAACAAACTGTTTTACACGCTGTAAACCAATCCGCGCCGCTTTTTCAATATTTTTTAAGCAGAGGGAAAAAAATGAACATTTGCAAAATCCGTAACGCTGCTTTCAGTAAGTTCAATGCACACGCGTTTAATTTGCCAGCCGTCTTTTCTGGTTTGGGCCACTTTTGCAGTGTTACCTCTTGTGCATATTATATCTTGAAATCCTTCGAGTTGCTAATTAACTAACTAACACCCACCCACTCAGCTTGTGTGAAAAAAGTGCGCCCGTTCTTTCATTTTGTTGCAGCCTATGAAAGACTTGCTGATCATGTTTTGTAGACTCAATATATATTGGCTTTTCACTCAGCGCGAGGGCGCGCATTCATCTCGCATTATTACATCCTGCTAGACTAATCTGCTACACGGCTGCGTTTGAAAAACCGACTTATCCCGGATGAGTTTCACTGGCATTAATGATTAGGAATCTGGTTGGAACAAAACCCTGCAGCCACAGGGGTTCACCAGGACCGAGTTTGGCAAATACTGCTGAACACAGACAAAACCGACTCAGGTGAGGAGTGGGGGCGGGCAAAGTAGTTGCAGCTATTGATTATTCAGTGTTGTTTGCCTGGGTGTCTGATCTGCGTTGACTGACATGGCTGTTTTCTGCGTATCCCATGGTTGTCTTCCGGCAGTGTGAATGCCTCGAGAGACAGGACGTCCTTGTGTGGTGAGTTGTTGCAGTTTGTGACCACGTCGCCGACGTTATCCCAATGTTGGCAAACAAAGCCAACAGCCATGTTGCGAAGTTTGAGAGCAACAGTTTCGTCAATGACATTTTTACATCCAGCTAGTCTGCTAGACTAATGTGCTACACGTCTGCATTTGAAAAACCGACTTATCCCGGATGAGTTTCACCGGCATTAATGATTAGGAATCTGGTTGGAACAAAACCCTGCATCCACAGGGGTTCACCAGGACCGAGTTTGGGAAACACTGCTGAACACAGACAAAACCGACTCAGGTGAGGAGTTGGGGCGGGCAAAGTGGTTGCAGCTATTGATTATTCAGTGTTGTTTGCCTGGGTGTCTGATCTGCTCAACAGGATCATAAATAAAAGGAAAACAATGTGAAGGCAATGTCACAGGTGATCCTGTGGTATAGCGGGTCCACAGCTCCCCTTCAAAAGCCCATTTTTAAATAAATAATCATCGCACTCACAGTGTAGCGAGGGGCGTGGAAGTGTGGCTGAAACGGTTTCCGGGTAGACTCGTGCTTCGGGCATTTCTCCCCTGTGCAGTGTGTGAGCGAGTGAGGAGAGAGAGAGAGAGAGAGAGAGAGAGAGAGAGAAAGCCGGTATGTTAGAGTGAGCGAGAGCAGGCTCGAAGGCAATATGTTCCTGTGGTATAGCGGGTCCATAGCTCCCCTTCAAAAGGCCATTTTTAATCAGGTGACTGACAGTAGTGGAGTCAGGCACAGAGAAGGTCAGCTGCAGAGAGAGTGTCTCGACTGTTGCAGGGCCTGAAGCAGGTGAGACGCTAATGAAAAAGAGGCACAGGGCTTATTGGTTTTTAAAGACTGCTTCCTTCATTGTGTTTTAACTTCAGTTTTAAAGGATTGCGTGGCTCTCTCTTGCGCTGCCTGTGTGTGCCTCTGTCTCTCTGTCTCTGTGTGTGTGCGTGGCTCTCTCTCTTGCGCTGCCTGTGTGTGCCTCTGTCTCTCTCTGGCGTTGCCTCTCTGTGTGAACCAAGGTTCCACTGAGGTTGACTAATGAAAAGTCAACGTGGCTCAGAGCTGCAAGTGGGCTGTGGCACAGACAAACAGAAATGACGGCATGTTTTCCGAGGCGCCGCGTCCGAGTTGGTGGGCGTGGCTCTGTGATTTTTTTTTCGTCGTATCCAATGGTCTAAGAGTTGGTGGGCGTGGCTCCTTCCTGCGTGCGCCATTGGCGTCTTTCTTGTCGGCGGTTTAGTGAATCCACGCCCCTTCCGGCGTGCTTTCCATGGGTGGCTACTTGTCTCCCGGCTTAGTGAATTACATATATAGATAAAGAAATGAAAAGGATTTTGTAATTTCAGCCCCTAAGAAATAATATTAAATTGTAAACAATGCTAGAGGTGAATTAGACTGTTAATTTAGTTTATTTCCCAAATCATTGTACAAAGAGAAACTAAAGGTGCGAGTGTGTGAGACTTTACAAGCAACTTTTTCTCACTATACCATCATGTATAATATGTGCAAAAGTTCCTGTTTTCACATTCATGATTGACAAATTCATGCAGAAAATTAAGAACAGCACATACCGTAAAAATACCAGGCCTGTTGCATTGTATGACCCTGGTAAAGACAATTAACAAAAGGCATGGCATTTGAGGTGCCAGATTTTTCTAACACATTGACAGCTGAATCATTTATTAATAGGACCCTTCTGTACAGGTCTATGCATATATGATAAATAATGAGCTTTATCAAAATTTGTAATTTTAAAGAAATGCATTGGAAAGCAATGGTTTTATTATCAACAGTAATTCTGTCAAAAATGTCAAGAAACTTAATTTATTTTGACCAGCAACTTGACTAAAAGTCTGCAACTAAATGAGAGTTCTTGGAGGATGATAATATGCAGAGTGCAGGCTTAGAAGCACATGCGCCATAAATATAACACATTTCTTTGCGCCATCCCCACTTGTTGCACACAACACATTTGGTAGTTGGTGATTGCGCTCAGTGGGAGGTAGAATGTCCATGTAGTGCTGTCCTGACAGTCATGACAAGTCAGATGCTATGTAACTATCAGTTCTAAAGACTACAGATTCCACACCATCCAACTGATTGTTACTATCTCGATTACTGACATTATCAGTAAAATATGAATCTTGAAACAAATCTAGTTGTTTCAAAACATTAGCAGCTTTACACCTTTTTTATGACAACATAACTACCGACTGTCTGTTTATAATGAATTTCCACAAGCTGTTGTGTCAAAAAAAAAATTTATGGCTATCCAAAAGATAGCATCACTTATAGTAGATAACGGAGATGTGGCAGCAAAGCTCACCAGCAAGCTGGCTGCATCTATAGTGGTAGTACTGCATACTGAGTTTTAAGTTAGATTGTATGTCACGCCATAAACAGATTCAATGAGATATGACTTAACTCATACCTTGCTTTCAAAGTGCTAATCATGTAGATATTTTATTGATTGTCAACAGGCACCTGAAATAGTGAGGAGATAAACTTTGAAAATAAACCTGTGTGGCTGCATGGTAACTGTATTGTAACAGTGGCATAAGCCTTTATATTTACATAAAATTTCAGTTTATAAGAAAGAATGATGATAAAAAAAAAAAAAAAAGTTTAACAAGGAAGAGGATTGTGTTGTACCTTACTAAAACGGTGTGAACAAGAAGAGAACTGGCGAATTTCCAAAGACGATTCATCTTCATTGGTCTCATCGTCATCATCCTCAGAGGCCAGATGGTGGTACCTTTCTGAGCGAGCTGTAGGAAACCATACAACTTGAAATTCAGCATCAAGGGTGACACAAAGACTCAAACCAAAAATGGTAAATTTATGCAATTTGTGTCAAGTAAATCTCAAGGATGTCCTAACAAAATTGGGTCAAGTGTTCAAATTTTACCCACCCTCCCTGTACTTTCAAGAGAACAAGAAGCAAACTCAAAAAATTACTTACTATCAAAATAACTGGTATCATCCT
This sequence comes from Erpetoichthys calabaricus, assembly GCF_900747795.2. NCBI lineage: Eukaryota > Metazoa > Chordata > Cladistia > Polypteriformes > Polypteridae > Erpetoichthys > Erpetoichthys calabaricus. Next base: position 129,440,659 of record NC_041405.2, read on the forward strand.
CAGACTCCAGCTGAGGGATAAACTCAGCTTTTTGCCGCAGTAGTCCATTCCAGTCAAGACCAGAGAAGAAGGGGTGCTGCCGAACCTCACAGGCTCCACCTAGGAGTTAGAACAACAAGTGTGAGAAAAGATGAACAAAAATCTGATACTATATTCCAAGGCCTGCAAAATGAAGATGTATCTTAACGGTTAGTCAGTAAATTGCATGTTATTGCATATGACATGCTCACTTTGGCAAAGAGTGCAACAATTTAAAATTACCAAAGGACTACGTAATTTCTAGATTAGTTGGAAATGTCACTACTGGTTAAATGGATGACCTTGAGCAGGTCTCTCAGTCTACCAAGACTAGCATTTTATGTTTTTCCCCTTAAGTTGTCATGGACAACCTGTATTGGACAAGTGAATTAATCCTTTTCCTTAGTAAAAACCAGGCTCACCACATTTACAGAGAATGTCATTAAATTTCATACAGATTTACTCATGACAAACATGGAAATATGTGGTGTGTATGAGGATATTTCCTAATGCCAATCCATTCATCCATTTTCCAACCCGCTGAATCTGAACACAGGGTCACGGGGGTCTGCTGGAGCCAATCCTATTTCCTAATGTAAATTTACCAAATGGTATCTCCCAATCATTCTCTGAATAAAAATGTAGATTTTGTTAGTGGGTTAAGATTCTCTGCAATAGGTTGAATATTCATCCAGGGTTATTTCCTGTTCCCGTGGGTCTGGGATGGCGTCGTCACTCTGTAACTGGAAAATGGACGGATAGGAGGGGCTATAAAAGTTGTGAAACAAGCAAGATGAAGGCACATTCGATTTCAGGGATGGAGGGAAAAAAGAAATTCTCCAAGCCAATGGAGCAAGTTAGCAGACAACCATGCGTAATTCACTGTCAGATGTTTATTTTCAAAGAGTGTGTATCCTCCACTTAACTATCAAAGTTGTGAATGATTTTGTTGGGTTTGGTATACTGTCATGCAACACCCATTTGTTTTAGAAGTTGAACGTTTCCAAGAGAGTACAACTAACACAATAACAAATAACTGCACTCAATAATTAATAACTGTACGTATTAATTTCACAAATAAAATTATGAAAACATTTCATAATGTTTAATATATTTTCAGTATAGAACACATAAATGAGTCTAGGGATGGCAAAAAAAACACATCAAAGACCTTGTTTTCATATTGTCAATAAGATAACTCAAATTCAAACCACATTTACCACATATGAATCTTTCTATAGAGGACTGAACCCAATTTCAAATTCAATCCATTCCATTTTATTTATCATCTTTCTTTTTAACCACTTAGTTGAGAAATAATCTACTTTAACATTGTGTGTAAAATTATGCTGCAAGACTGCTCATTTTCAGCCTCACCTGTCCCAAGGCGTTCTAGTGGACTTTGCTTCAGCAAACAGGTGATGAGGTCTTGAGCATCAGTGGGGAGGACATCTTCACCATCGGGCCACACAATTTCATCTGTGACAAAAATAAGGAATATTTTCAATTTCTGAAATTGTTTGTAAAACTTGTCTACTAAGATTTCCATTAAGTGCAGCAAGATTGTGACATTTACTGTTCCTTAGAAAACAATAATAAAGCACTGTCCTAGTGGAAGGTGATTGCTATACAATGTTTAATAAACAACATACACTGCCAACAGCACAGGTAAAAATCAAGTTGTAAACATGTTTGGCAGGGAATTTACTGATGAAGCGTCAATGAAGATTTTACAGTTATTAGTTTATTATTGGAAATTAGAAAAATGCACATTAAAATCATTTTTAAATGATTTTAATTAATCATTGGGATTCACCAAATAGTATATAAAACTCTGATCATCGATAGGGTTGGCTAATAGAGGGTTTTTAAAATTAATACAATAAACAATCACAAGCAAAAGCACCATACGGTCCAGAGATCAATTTCTCAGTTCACACAACTTTAGGAAGTAATTAAAATAGAACAAGCTGTAGGGTTTGTTACCTTGAAATGTAGCCAACATATAAAAGATTCTTATCTAAAAATCTATAGAAGCTCTTCTGTAAAAGTACCAATTTTTTGCTATTGCAACATAATTATATACAGTGCCCTTAATGTTTGGGGCAAAGACACATTTTTCCTTGATTTACCTCGGTGCTCCACAGATTAAAATTAAAAATCAAACAATTTAGACGTGATTAAAGAGCACTTTGCAGACTTTAACTTTGGGGGTATTTGCAATAATTTACATTGATTTATTACTTTAAACTGTGGAGCAGAGGGGTAAATCAAGGTAAAAATTACTACTGTAGCAGACGTCTAGCTAATATGTAATTAAATGTACTCTAGCTAGATATAAACGTTTTGCTTTTTTGGTGGTGTTAAATAGCAGAGCCTGTCCACTAACAATGTGGGCATCCTCTCAGTTCACCTGACCCACTAGCAGGGAGTGAAAGTCTTTACTTACATATTTATTCTAATCTTAGCTCATAGCTTTCTTTGACCATGATGTGTGGCACTACACAATAATTTGAAAGAGACCCAGTAGAATAAAGAGATCATGATCAATGAGCAAACAGTCAGTGTATGTTATTACGCTGGACAGATTAATTAAAAAAAAAGTGCAGCTCATGTACTTTCATATCTGAAGGAACACACACAACTTTCTGTAACATATTCTTCATAATAGAGGTGTCAGAATAACACACAGGAACATGCCACTTTTAAATAATGCCTTTAATGTGACATTATCAACAAGCAGTGTGCCTACAGTGTAAAACATGACAGGGGAAAAAAAACAAATAAAAAATACAAAACAGCTAGCATAGCACCCCTCAAACTTTTTATATTAGAGTTCTTTTGTTTATATGGTTTACATCACACAGTGAATGCAAGATGGACCAACAGAGGGTCCTTGAAAAGCAATGAGACAACATGGTCTATTCTTTGAAGAAGTGAAAAGTAACCACCATAAAGAAACAGAAACTTCTCTAAAGAACAGTTTCTATCTCCTGTCACCACCTTAAAATTAAAATTGTCTTCTCTCAAAAATGGCACCAATCAACAGTTTTATATCTACAAGGAACTGAGCCTCCTTTTACAAAATTGAAGGTATGAGAAGGAGCCAAAGGATTAAAGTTGCACTGGTAAAGGATGGCAAACACTGTAATAAGGTAAATCTTTTGAAGTCTAGAAGATAGTAATGTAAAAGTCACATAGTGTAACAACCAGCATGATCACTATACACTTCAAGCACACTGTATCCACTATAGACTACGGATGAGTCGTTATCTGTTGTCAACATTTACAAGTACTGCCCCCCCCCACCCCATAATTAGTGTAGGGCTGATTTGGGAGGTGAACAACATGGTGTCAGTGGCAAAAACAACATATCTTGGAAGATGCTCACCGCACAAAATTATTCATACTAATTTACGACAGAGAAATAAATCTGTTACATAAATTGTGGTTACTCTGCAAACAATACACCCTCATCTCTGTAAACTTATTAAGCATTAAGAATAAATTGTGCAGTATCAAAAATAATTTACTAATAATCAACCAAAAGGTGCTGATGTTCTCAAGCTGGAGAATTTTTGGGGATGGAAGGCAAAAACTAGATGCAAGTATAAAGGTTTCCTTTTCAAAACATGTCTGTCAAAAAGGAAGAACAAATATATCTATTTTTCACTACAGGAGTACAGCTCTAAATTATCTAGATCTAAATGAAACATATCTTAAAAGACGGCATATCATTCCAGACTACTCACCGCTTACCACCTGACCAAAAAGTTCTTCAGGTGTATCGCCGAAGAATGGGACACAACCCACCAGGAACTCATACAGGATAATCCCCATTGCCCACCAATCCACAGGTTTTCCATAACCTTGACGCAGAATCACCTCTGGAGCAATGTACTCAGGAGTACCACAAACCTGAGGAAATAAGCAGATTATTGAGGCACTTGATATTTCCAAGAGCATGAATTAAACTACTAATGGGAAAAATGTTAAGATATCAGCATTTTAAGGAATTCTTGAAGAAAGCAGCTGATCACTGACAACTGTCCACATTCTGTAGTAAATTCAGCTGCAGATATGCTAATAGAATTTTTTGGTGTTATCACATAGTCATGCAGTATTTAAAAATAAGCATAAAAAAAGATATTGACTTTAAAAATAATATCTGTAACAAAACAGAACCTGAGAAGCCAAAAAGCAAGAAAAAGATTAAGCTACATACATACTCTAAAATAAAGGTTTCTGAATCTTTTCAAATACTATGCTTGTCACAGGATGTCTACCTACAGTTTACCAGTATGTTAGAACTAATGATCCATGCCTACCTGCTTATCAATGAACTCACGTGTGTCCTTCTCAACATGGCCCTCGTACAGATTAGTTGTCATGTTCATCAGGCCAATTTTCGAAAGCCCAAAATCAGTTAGCTTGATGTGGCCCATGGATGTAATTAACAAACTGTGGGGTGTAGGAAAGAAAGAAAGAAAATCATTTGCATGTCATAATTTTACCGAAGATTTAAAACTGAGTTTTAGCTTGTGTTTTAAATAAGGAAACACACCGGTTAAAAGTATCTGCTTTGCAAACAGTTAAAATCACATCAAATCATCAATGTGAAAATCATCCTGTTTTATGCTTTTGTTTACAATACTTAATGTGAAAAATTCTGTAAAGCAGGTTAAAGCATTGCAATGTACTTTGTAAAATTTTCACTAACATGTCTTCCAAAAGAAATAATTTCAATATATAAATGTAACTATTTTAATAAATACAAAAAAAAGGTAGTACAATGGTGTGGTGGTTGATCTTCCAAGAGGTGGCTTGAGATTCCTCTCTGATTGGGGAGTAAGTGGACTTTCATGTTCTCATTATTTCTACATGAGGTTTATACCTCTGTGAGCGCTGGGTTCCTTGTATATTCCAAAGATTTATATGTTAACTGGTGGCTATAAATTGTCCTGTTATTACAGAATCTGGGAATGTATAGGAGTCTACATAGTGGTCATATTAGAAGCTACTTTCATATTTAAAATGATTTGCTAAATGTTATTTAAATATTCATCTGCTATATTTTTGCCAGGGTGTCTTCCCTGGTCTATATTTTAATTCATTACCATAGTTTATGTTACTATTGGTATTTTTTTTGTCTAATGATATATTCTATGTAAATTTGATTTTATTTATCATTTACATTCTATGTGCTTAGTCTTATTTTCCTTTGTTCCTTGCATTTTATGGGTGGAAATCCCCCCCCCCCCCCACCCCAAGAGACAGGGTCAGCAATACATCACTGCTAGGGAACACCCCAGCCCCATAAAAATAGGCCGGGAACAGGACTTTCTTATGGGTCACTTAATGTACTTATACTGTAAATGCACTTTATAAATATTGTGATTGTCCTTGGAATTTCTGTGTTTTCAACTTTTTGCTTTTACGTAAGGATTTTGATTTAAGTATTTTGTATTGGGACCCCGTGACCCTGTGTTAGGACGTAGCGGGTTGGAAAATGACTGACTGACTGACTTGTTTACTTTTGGACTGCCTAGATGGCAACGTCTTCTGTTTCTTGTTTGCTCTTTTGAGAATTCTGTCGATTCCTTTTTTTTTTTCTATATAAAAGGTTCTTTTGTCGACCATCTCTCTATAAGCCAAGAGTTAATGGTAAATCTCTTCCTTGTGTGGGCATTTTGACTATATTTTGGGACTTTATATGTGTGATATATATATATTTTTTATTTTTAAACTTTTGAAGCCAAATTTGACCTGGTATAGGCCTAAGCTGGCCATCGGCATAGGCAGTCAGGCTGCCTGAGAGTTAACTTTATCTAGGAAGGCTAGTAGGAATTTTGGCTAGGGTTTTTGTTATTAGTGGGGATTTTGGCTATCAAGGATTTTGTTTAAGGCTTAGTTTTATAGGTCTCATACACCTTTTTGTCATGTGTGTGTGTATTATAATGATCATCCATCTACAGTCTTAATATGCCTATTCCCTTTACTGAGGTGCAGGGAGCCAAAGCCTGTCTTAATAAGGCTGGATGCAAAACAAGAACCAAAACTGAATAGGACCATAGTCCACCCTTATGCATTGATATATCTATAGTAACACATTTGTATCTCACTATGTTACCCTTTACACTCTGGTTTCTCACGATGAGGTTTGACACTCAGTATGTCCAAATCATGGCTTTGCAGAAACAAGTCATTCTAAATAAATGCATGTTATGTTCTTAGCTCTCTAGCATTTGAGGCACTTACTTATCAGGCTTCAGATCACGGTGTACAATTCCATAGTTGTGTAAATACTCTAGAGCCAAAACTGTCTCTGCAAAATACATCCTGGCCATATCCACTGGTAGGGGGCCCATGTTTTTCAGAAGTGTGGCACAGTCTCCACCTGAAAATAAAAACAGATGGTCATATTTTTTTATTAAGACTGTTCGAGTTGTATTTTATAAGGAATATATACATTTCAGACAGTGGCTGTTAAGTATGGGTACTAAATATTTTCAATAGGTCTTGAAAGATGGCCATTATCAACAAAACAATAACTCCACTGCATAACCCCTTAAGAGACAGGACATCTCATCTACGCTTTGAGTAGTGAGAAAAGCGCTATATAAATGTAAAGAATTATTATTATCTTCTACCAAACACAGCTATCCTAAACTGTCAAGTGCAAATCTTTTTCCATAACAAGAAAAAGGTGCTCTATATTTTTTTAAATATTCATATTACAACAAAGAATATTTATAAGAAAAGGTGATGCCTACTACAAACAATGTTATCCCATTTTCTCTGTATAGGCGCTGGAGTATGGTTCCCCACTGACTGTCAATGTATGTTTGTCATAAACATGACTGCTGCTAATTTGCCAATCTCACTTTCCTTATGCTAAGCATTGGACATTTTTTTAAACTATTTTCAAGTATACTGAGGTACTTGGCCCTGTTTCACTCTCCTCATATTAACATTAAACAACAACAACAACATTTTACTTCTTGCTTAGCCCAAAATCACAAAAGGAATGCATCAATGGGGTGTAATATGCCCTATTTCTTTTGATAACACACAGGCCTTGACTTCCTAAGACGACAAAAAAAAAACTTGTAGGCGAAAAAAAAAGGAAGAAATCTTGGGAAAGGCAATTCAGAGAAAGACCCTGTTCCAGTTGGTTTGGCATGCATTGTGTGTCAAAAAATGGGATAAATACAATATATACGAAACAGAACACAAGTAATCCTTTTCAAAGAGCTAGCTAGCCAATCTATCATTGCCACCTCAGAACTGTGTTGTTGCACAAATATAAAAATTAGAGCCTAAAGCCTCCATTCTCTTTTTTATGAGAAGGTACCATGGAAATTATTATTGTTATTACGCTACAATAATATTTTCTCACATTTTATATTTTTATCCCATGGTCAAGCAAACTTTCCAAATGGGGATTTAATTTCTTTTTCTAATCTTGTTAGAATACTATGACATTAAAATGATATCCAGCTTCTTATTCTAATTTTGTAAACAAGGTTTCAGGGCAAGGTTGCTATGGGACAACTGACTCTGGGAAGAGTCCGATTCTGCAAGTGCAGTTCACTAAATTTCTGTACACACAAAGGGGAATTTTAAAAATGCAATTTTTCTGTTAGGTTACAAGGCTCTTTTTGCATTGCCTCTTAATAAAAATTCTTTAAAAAAGAAAAAAAAATTCTTTGCATTTATATAGCGCTTTTCTCACTACTCAAAGCGCTCAGCGATTGCAGGTTAAGGGCCTTGCTCAAGGGCCCAACAGAGCAGAGTCCCTATTGGCATTTACGGGATTCAAACCGGCAACCTTCCGATTGCCAGTGCAGATCCTTCGCCTCAGAGCCACCACACCACTACTCCACCACTAATAGAAAAGGACTGATAAAATTACCTTGCAATAAAATTTTGTTTTGCTGTGACCCTCTAATAAATTGTGTTTTGGTGAAGGAGATGCACAATGCAAATTCATATTCTGTTTTTAAGGTCTGGAAACAATAATATTTCACATTCTCAATCTGAGCTATGATCAAATCTACTTTTGCATTCAGATGAAGGACCTCCTTTAAAAACAATAGTGTGAGCTGCATTTTCCAGTTTATTGCCATAATTTCTGAAACAAAATGCAACACGAGTGTAAACTAAATAAAGAGAAATATCCCTATAACCAAATGCTTATGTGTTATAAGATCTGAGCAGCTCCACTGAGACCACACTCCCCTTACAGATGACAGACCTGAATGATCGTAACGAAAAACTCTGCATTCTACTCTTCACTGAATATGCTTTCTCTTTTAAATTAAACTGTGCTGCTTTATCCAAAAGGTGTGAAAGGAACACAGCAGAATAGAATAGTGTTCTGCTCTTAAAACACAGTATGTACATCATACCTTCCACATACTCCATAACCATGCACAGGTGACGACGAGTCTCAAAGGAGCAGAACATGCTGACCACAAAGGGATTTTCAGCAAACGTCAAGATGTCCCGCTCAACAAAAACTTGCTGGATTTGGTTGCGGAGGATTAGGTTCTGCCTGTTGATCTTCTTCATAGCAAACCGTTGACGTGTTTCCCTGTGCCGCACCAAGTAGACCGCACTACCAAAATTATAGGAAAGACATGTAATTTAATATTGGCAAAAGGATATGAAGGATGACTCAGTGTTCAAATTTCCAATAAGTTCAAAACTGACACTAAGAAAGATACTCCAAGCAGAAAAAAAGTTCACAAAGGAACCATTTTAGTAGAAGAGTCTACTGGGAGGGGACTATTAGGTGGTTCAGCTCTCAAAATGTGAATTAAATAAACATTAGCAAGCAATTTGCTTTTGCACATGGACAACAGCATGGCTTCAAATCAGGTCTGAAAAATATCACTGTCATGTCAACCAACTCATGACGTGTGAATCTCAATGAATGCATTGCATATGTTAAATGAAGAAATGACCAGCTGAATAAAAAATATACATTGTGTACCTCAGTACTTCAATCCCAGATAAAAAACTCAAATAACATTTAAACAAAGAACACACATTCCAACGAAATAGAAGTGTATCCCAAGATTATTGACTACTAACCCGTACGCGCCATTGCTAATCAACTTGAGCGTTTCAAAGTCGCTTTCTTTAGGTTTTCTTCTTGGTGGTGTGGAGGAGGCCCGACTCTGCAGGACATAAAGTTAGTCAGTGTTTCATAAAGATATTTGAAAGCAAAAACATTCTTTTGACATCAAATGGATCACTGGACTTTAGCACCATAATCATGTCAACTTTAATGAGCCTAGCTAATACATTTTCAGGGATAGTGTGTTAACATTCTTACCAAATTAAACAAATACTTAATGAAATGACAGAATGGTACTTACCTCCTGTGGATCGTCCATCTCTTGTGTCAGCGTGCTACCAGAGTCATAGTGTTCAAGCTGTACCATTTCTAAATAAAATAGACAATTCACAAAAAAAAAAAAAAAAAAAAAACAATAAATCAGACCTTACATTTATATTCATAACAGGAAATAAGCCTGTTTTATATAAAGAGAACCTGGTATTAGCCACATGCAAGGTCAGTGGGTAGTGGAACCACAATTGGAAACGGATAAAGATCATCAGCTCAGGTCATTAGAGTGATGACAACAGTCTAGTCCGACAGTTGTATTGGGTTAAGCTCCTAGCATTTACTGTTAAGGTTTGAAGCCTCTTTGCTTGTTCCTTTTCCTACTCCTACCTTCCAGGGGGTCTTTGGTGAGTCCCAACTGGCTTATGATATAGCGGGGAATGTCAGTCTTGATCCCTTGACCCACTTTAGCATGCCCTTCTGCCGCTTCCAGTAAATGATAGAATTCCTCTGGGTCAAACTCCTGTGAAAAGACATGCACATTTCACATTCTAACATAAAATCTCTATTAAAGAATATTTAAAAATTTGATTGAAATGAACAAAATTAGAAAAACAAGAGTGTGAGAGGAAGAAATAAGTTGAAGTGTACTCTTAGTGGAATGGTTCAATTTAAAAAGCATCCTACAGACACTGAAGGAGTAAAAAATAGGAAGACACTCACCAGACACTCTAGCAGCCTTGCTGGCCGAGCAATGACAATGAGGATTTTTCTCACTAACTGAGTGATGACCGGTACCTCTTCACTCTCAGAACGTTCAAAGGCCTGGTTGATGGAGAATGAATATACGATTTTTACTAACCAGTCACAACTTGATTAAGTCATTTCCTGAGGGTCACTATGGCTTTAAGTATAACTTTTTAGCAACAATGACATACAGATAATAACCATGTCATACATCTTACTTTGATCATTCTTGAGAAGATAATTACTGTACAGCTTTGTCAGTGCTCCTCTGAGCTGGCTTTAGCAGTTATTGTTCCCCTGCTTCTTACAGGACCAATTCATCAGATCATTTTAGAACCCACTTAACCCAAATTCAGGGTCATGTGGGACTAGAGTAAACAGCCACAGGAAGAACTCACAAAGGCAAGGACTAACCATTTATCTTTCTGCAATACTACACAGTTGGATTAAGAGGGTTAAAATGAATGAATGGAACAAGGATGAAGTTTATCCACAATACACAAGTTTCACAGTTTTTTTTTCTCTTACCTTCACAAATGTCTTTGAGTGGGAGGTATCTATGCTTCTCAGACTGTTTAAGTTTTCATGATTTAGAATGCGAGGCGTTTATAACGAAAGTCAATGATTCTTAGGTGGATGCTGAGAATAGAATTTAAAACTCTCCACGCAGCACCTTCAAAGTTAGATTATTCAGCTATGTAGCCTACACAGATACGCATACCCCAAATGATAATGTAGGTGGTGTTATTTTTGTTAAATTTATTTTTTGTTTTTGTGGATAAAGGAATACTGACCAGCATCACTGGTGTGAAACTACAGAGCTGTTTAATGAGATTAACGAATTCAGTTTTAATATACTGAATGTAAAAAGTGTTACATATTTACTTTCAATGCATATACTATAGGTACTCTATATACACGAAGATGCCAATTAACTAGTTAAACCTATCTAGCAGTGCATTGGGCACTGTTTGTTCTTCAGAACAACATCTATGTGAACAAGATGCTGGTTGTGTTTTCAGAAATGGTGTACCCTCACTGCATTGCATAGTTGTTGCTAATTGGATGGCTGCATAGTTAGTTAGCTTTCAAAAGCCTTTTATACTTCTTGACAAAGATGTATAATAGGGTAAAGATCAAGGGATGATGCAGGCCACTGAAGCAATGAAAACGCACTTGTAGGTTCATATTACTATCTGGCACGAACACTGAATGTGGATAAACTGCAGCCATGAGGGGAAGAACTTTTTCAAAAAGGCCTTGCAGTCCACATATCTTTCAAAGAATATTTGGTGTTTCTTGTACCAAATACTGATAATTCATCAGTATGAAGCAAAATGACCTTGGAATCATCCAAGTAAGCAACTTTTCTCAACTCCTCAATGGTCCACTATGATGCTTCTATGCCCAACTGAAGATGTGCTTTCTCACTTTTCATTGACATCATTGGCATCTGACATGGCCTTCCACGGTTATAGCCCAACTGAGACAAAGTATGACAAGTGATTCAATCAGTGAGAGGGCATTCTGCACAACAATGTTAAATTCAGATGTTGATTTTCTTGGTTGTGGCCCATCTGATTGCTTGTAAAAGCACTGTGATCCACAAAAATGTTTTGTTCATAGGATTGTCTATGACTGGTGGTATTTTGCTTTATGCACCATTCTCTGCAAACCCTTGAAGCAGTTGTACATGAAAATCTCACGAAAGCAGCCGTATCCGTATGCAAGAACTGACACTAGATGCAATTATCATACAATTTGCATAGTCACTAAGATCACTCATTTCGCTAATGGCAATGCTTAACTGAACACTACCTTATTTTAGAAACACTGTTCTATCTGATTTAGACCACATAGTACTGTCTTGTGGCATATGACATGTTGGAAAAGAATTTGTGTGAAGGTGTGGCTTTACTGAGTAAGCGGACAACATACTGTATAAGTGAAAATATTGCTATTGGGAAAAATTGTATGTAATCTGTGGACATGACCAAAAACATAGCACTCAACCCTAACGAAATCTGACATATTTATTAGTACTACTAATACATATTAAGAGATTTAGCTTAACTGGAAACACATTTTATTTTGTCTCATCTACAGCATAACTTGGCAAAGTGATTATGATTTTTCAACAAGACATTATTTAATATTTTAGTGTTAAAATCAAAGCATATTGTATAAAAAAATCATGTGCTGAACACAATTTTTTTGTTAATCATTTTCATTTAAGTGATTATATATCGATGAGAAGGCTGTCAGATAAAAGCAAATAAATACAACATTGGTATCCATTCAATAACTCAAATACTCAGAGTGGAGCTAACATGCATGGCCATGTTATGTTTATCAAACTACTCTTTCATTAACCCTTTGCAGTCGTATTTAATTTTCAACGTCACGCTACATTAGTCGTAATTAATTATTGAAAAAACGCCAATAATTACAGCAGTTATTTCTTTCAAGCACGTAGGAATAACACAGGCCACTTTTCTCGACCAGGCGACTGTGCAAATCGGTCAGAAACTTGCAGGGCCACCAGCGGTGGCCTGACGACCTATAGCGCACTTTTTACTAAGGCCAGTTTTCTGGCCTAACGACCGCAAAGGGTTAATAATGATTATTAGCATAAATAACACATCACTTAAAACAATGAACCATACAGATATGCTACCCTGCACAGCTTTATACAGCATATTTTATCTACATAGTCAGAGAACAATTCACAAAAGCCTATGATGAATTATGTTCAAATCCTGTTTTTTTTTTTTTTTTAAACTTGCATCTACCCAGACTCATTCACCCTTCCTTCATGAGGGCAAATATTGTTCTGTAATTATGCATTCTGCTTCAGGGCTATCCAAATCTGTAATTCC